>NC_080166.1:45868400-46072761 GCF_950295315.1 Erinaceus europaeus
TTCTATGAAGCAAACATCACTCGGATTCCAAAAGCAGACCGGGATACAACCAAAACAAACAAACAAACAAAAAAAAAAACTACAGACCAATATCTCTGATGAACATAGATGTTAAATATTGAACAAAATTCTAACCAACCAGATACAGCAGTATATTCAAAAGATTGTTCATCATGACCAAGTGGGGTTTATCCCAGGGATGCACGGTTGATTTAATATACATAAATCAATCAACATGATCCACCACATCAGTAAAATCAAGACCAAAAACCACATGGTTCTATCAATAGATGCAGAGAAAGCCTTTGACTAAATCCAACACCCCCCCCTTTTTTTTAGAATTTATTTATTTATTAATGAGAAAGATAGGAGGAGAGAAAGAACCAGACATCACTCTGGTACATATGCTGCCAGGGATTGAACTCAGGACCTCATGCTTGAGAATCCAGTGATTTACTATTGTGCCACCTCCCGGACCACTCCAACATCCCTTTATGATCAAAACACTACAAAAAAATGGGAATAGATGGGGAGTCGGGCTGTAGCATGCAAGGACCAGCGGAAGGATCCTGGTTCGAGCCCTGGCTCCCCACCTGCAGCAAAGTTGTTTCACAAGCAGTGAAACAGGTCTGCAGGTATCTATCTTTCTCTCCCCTTTTCTCTCTTCCCCCTCCTCTCTCTGCCGGGATAGCCTGAGGGTACTTCTTCCCGAGCTAGTGCTCTCTGGGTTGGAGATCACTCAACTGGAGCTGATCTAGGCTGCTGTGTGGGAGAGGTATCAGGAACTCATGCTGCACCAACTTCCGCAGGAGATACACTCTGGAACTCTCGGAGCCGGAAAGCAATTTCCAAGTGTCTTTAATCAGAAGAGCAGCTGTTTTTATACTCTCCAAGTAGGGTGGAAACAGGATGTGATATAGAGAGGGTGGAGAGAAAAGTGACTGGTGAAAATCAGAGTGTGACAAGGAGGGGGCGGAACAGGCGAGAATCCTATAACTGAACCACCAATGCCCTGGAGTGCTTTATGTAAAAGTGATTTATGTAAATAGACCAAACCTTTGGATCAGTAAATCCCTATATAGGCATATGGATAAGAAGAAGCCAGGGGGAGGTGGCAACTACCCAACATCTCCCCCTTTCTTTTTAACTTTTTGCCATAGTATCAGGAGTGTGGGGCACTTTGTGAGGCAGGGAGACTGATAAGAGGCACACCTTTTTTGGGGTTCTACTGTCCCTCCTTGCTCAACCTCTCCGTGGAGAGAGAGACTAACAGGATTGACACACCCCTCAGGCTCAAGCCCTTCCAAGCTCAACCATATCCTCACAATTCCCCAACATCTTCCTCTTACTTAATGGCCATATATAACTGGGTCAATGTCTGTAAAAGGCTTCATCTCTGTCAGGGGAATAGCAGTGTAGGGGTGAACGGAAACCTGTTGGGAAGAAAGCAGAATGATAGTGTGTAAGTGTCTTCAAAAATAACTAGCACAAGACAGGGAGGGATAAGTAAGAGTAGCAAGAGACAGAGTGAGCATGATGGGTGGAGGAGTGGGGGCCTGATAAGCCGAGGGGCTAGAGGGGTGATCTGGCATTGCAAAATCCCGAGTCAGCTGGCGGTAAGTTCTATGAACTGCTACAGTCATTCTTCAAGAAGTCCAGCAGTATAAAAGGAGTGTCCAGCAAGTTCTATAGAAGCATCAGTCCAATGTCAACGGCCAGGAAATAAATGCCACACGTCTATCTTGATGGAGGAGGACGGCCACCGGAACTTTTCTTCTCTGTAGAGAGTGACCTGGAACCGCCAAAACATGATGGGCGAAACAGAAGCAGGAAGAGCAGACACCGATGGTTGAGAGAAAGGCAGTAGGAAAGTCTTGTCCTTTGGAGTCTGTGAATCAGGTTCTCCAGATCGTGTCAGGTCACATCATGGGTTTCGGGGGATGGCTGTAATTGTGGGTGATGTCAGAGGTCAGGGGTCCAAGATGGATTTCTGGGGATTCTATATGAGCAGATGCTTCTTTATGCGAAGGCTTGTCATAGCTGTAGTCAATTACTTATGAAAAAACTTTGTAACAAATTAGAAGTTTACTACAATTGATAACTCAATGATTATAACTGGTTTAGGTATCTTTATAATTTTGTGTAAAGGTCATCTTACGTGACCTCATGTAGCAGTCTTTATATAGCAAAGTTTTCATACCGAATTTAAGTTACATATATTGATTCTTAACTATTTTTACATTGGGTTTTTAAGCAAACTCAGGTTACTAGAGTTAACACATTTTAGTGACAATTTTTTTTTTTTTGGTACATTTACAATATCAGATTGATGCCAAATTTGTTGTGGATTAATTTCCACAAGATAGCTTACAGGACATTTTGGGGGCCCTCCAAAAATGTCCTGTATAGAGAATTTGTATTTTAACTTAGGAGATGATGAATTGTCACATTGAATATTTAGAGTTTTACCTTAAACACTCAGTTACTTAAATGAATTGATTTTACCTCTTCTCGTAAAAATGTAACTTCGAAGTTACAATTTAACTGTCAAGTTAATGTTTACCAAACTTGAAACACGCATATTAAACATATAGTTTATAACACACAGGAGGAGAAAAACTTGTAAATAAGATATATCATTTCAAATGTGAATTTAGAACTACTGTCATAGTTGAACCATCTTTACTCACACAGTTTAAGACTAAACATTTCATATTGATATCAAGACTTAAAAAAGAAATCAAAAGGGGGAATGAACAATTTTTGGACTGTTTCTGGACGTCTCCAGAAACCATGGCTGCGTCCAGCCGTTTGATATAAAGTCAGTTAACGTTCAGAGTACTCTGAGCACAATGGGTCATACAAAAATTTTGGTCACTCAATTTTTTTTTTTTTCACTCACTCACTCACTCACAAAACACAACTGGCCAGTCATAGCATAAGACATTCATTCGGGGGGGGGGGGAGAGTTCTGTGAATCAGATTTTTTTTTTTTGATTCTGCCATGCTGTATTATGGATCCTGGGGTGCATCCTGTAGCCAGTCCTCTTGCAGCCAGTCTTCTTGCAGTGTTTCTTGTTCTTCAGGGATATCAGCGCCATCATGTGGGTATTGCCGGACATGGCGGGCAGGAACCCAAACAGGCTTGGAGTAATTTTGTGGAAAAATACATGCGAAACCCCTCCCCATAGTCAACAGGGGGTCAGGTCCTTTCCAAATTTTATCAAGTGGGTCTTTCCATTTGACTTTAATAGCTGGGAGGGTGGGTGGTGTTTGCCAATGAAGAATTATAGGAGGTTGGTCGGAGTTTTTGTAAATATTAAAGAGATTTAATGTAGTTAAGGCTTTTGCCAGCTGGATATTAGGGGGGTACATTTCCCCTTTTTCTTTATTTAATTGAGCCTTAAGAGTTTGATGGGACCTCTCAACAATGCCTTGTCCCTGTGGATTATACGGAATGCCTGTAGTATGAGTAATGTTCCAGAGGGAACAAAAATCTTTAAATTGTTTGCTAGTAAAAGCAGGTCCATTATCCGTTTTAAGTTGAAGAGGTAAGCCCATTACAGCAAAACAGGAGAGCATATGGCTTATAAGCTTTTTTGAGTTTTCTCCAGTCTGAGCTGTAGCCCACATAAACTTAGAGAAGGTATCAATTGAGACGAACACATATTTTTGTTTGCCAAAGTTAGGTATGTGGGTAACATCAATTTGCCAAAGAGCGTTGGCTTTTAAACCTCGAGGATTAACCCCCAGAGTCTGAATAGCAGGTGTTTTGATTAGACCTGCACAGGAGGAACATGTAGCAAGAATACGTTTTAACTGTGGCAGAGGAATATCAGGAAATCGAGCTCGAAGACCTTTAAGATTAACATGGGTTAGGGAATGAAAGTCAGCAGGATTAGAGACAGAGGCTAGGAGAATTCCTGTGGAGGCAAGGCGGTCAGCTGCAGCATTCCCTTTGGACAGGGGACCAGGAAGAGGGCTGTGGGAACGTAGGTGCTGAACATACAGTGGATGGGTTCGAGAACAGAGCATAGAGGCAATTTGAATTAAAAGAGGAGAAAGTGGGTTGTCATCAATTCTTACATAAGATCGAGCAAGCCATGGAAGTAAGTTAACAGTATACACACTGTCAGAAAAAAGGTTGAAGGATTCTGGTACAGCTTTTAATGCAAGGAAAACAGCATAAAGTTCTTTGTACTGAGGGGAATTATCAGGAAGTTCAGTAAAGAGAGGTTTGGGGTATTGCTGGTCTGGATAATATATAAGGGCAGCAGCTCCCTTTTTTCCACCATCAGTGAACACTGTAGGAGCAGAGGGGATGGGATCTCGAGAGAAAAGTTTAGGTACTAGTAGAGGCAACAGAGGTAAAGAAGCTATCAAATTATTAGAGGGAAAATGATTATCTAATTGTCCTGGAAAACCCATTAAACTTATGGCAAAACGAGAATGGTGGCGTATGAGCCATTCTGTATCAGTGAGAGAAAAGGGAAGAATGATTGAATCTGGTTCCCTTCCTAAGACCTGAACCGATCTGTTTCTTCCTTGGCGAACCATAAATGCTAAGGCATCAATCTCGGTAAGGAGTCTTGGAGCTCCACCTACTGGTGTATGAAGCCATTCGAGAACGCCATGTTTCTGCCACAATGCCCCCACTACCGTGGGGGTGGAGTTAAAGATTAGAAGATTTACTGGAGAGGAGGGGGAGAATCGAACGAGGTGCATGTCCTGGAGAGCCTGGTTAACTTTTTCCAGAGCCAAGGATGCTTCGGGGGTTAACATACGCTTTGAGGAGGGCTGTTTGTTTCCTTTTTTTTTTTTTTTTCCTCCTCCAGGGTTATTTCTGGGCTCGGTGCCTGCACCATGAATCCACCGCTCCTGGAGGCCATTTTTTTCCCCCTTTTGTTGCCCTTGTTGTAGCTTCGTTGTGGTATTATTATTGCCCTTGTTGACGCAATTCGTTGTTGGATAGGACAGAGAGAAATGGAGAGAGGAGGGGAAGACAGAGAAGGGGAGAGAAAGATAGACACCTGCAGACCTGCTTCACCGCCTGTGAAGCGACTCCCCTGCAGGTGGGGAGCCAGGGGCTCGAACCGGGATCCTTACGCCGGTCCCTGCGCTTTGCGCCACATGCACTTAACCCACTGCGCCACCGCCCGACCCCCTGTTTGTTTCCTTTTAACAGATCGAACAGTGGTTGCAGGCAGCTCGTAGGCAGATAAAGATACTGCCTAAGCCAATTCATATTTCCAAGAAAACTTTGTAAAGAAGCAAGAGTGAGATTAAAAGGAAAAGTAACACAAGGTTTTAAAGGACGAATCTGCGTTAGGGAAATCTCTGAGCCTAAGAAAGATATTGGAGGGATTAGTTGTATCTTCTCAGGAGCTACATTAAGTCCACTTTTCTTTAAGGCAGGGATTAGAAAATCACGTAGGGCGGAGAGATCTGTATCTAATTCTCCCCATATTAACACGTCATCCATATAATGAAAAACCTTAAGGCCCTTATGAATATATGGAAAAAGGGCAGATTTAACAACCTCTTGACAAATAGTAGGACTATTAGCCATGCCCTGGGGCAGTACCACCCATTCGAATCTATCGGCAGGGCTGGCATTATTAATAGAAGGAACAGAGAAAGCAAAATGTTTACAATCTTGTGGGTGTAAGGGAATAGAGAAAAAACAATCCTGTATATCAATAGCTATGATTGGAATTCCTGTGGGAATTGCAGAAGCAAGAGGCAAACCCCTTTGGGGGGAGCCCCAAACCTGCATGGTTTTATTAACTGCACGAAGATCTTGGAGGAGGCGCCATTTTCCTGAGCGCTTTTTAATTACAAAGACTGGAGTATTCCATGGGCTCCGAGAATGACGAATGTGTCCCAAAGATAACTGCTCTTGGACGAGTTTTTTAAAAATTTCTAGCTTCTCCCTAGGCAAAGGCCACTGTTCCACCCAGACAGGCTCATTAGAAAGCCAATCTAAGCGGGGAGTTCTGTTACGAACAGTGGCAGTTAGTATTGGGGGTTCTGGTTGGGTCTAGCAGTCTCACAGGAGTGAGTGTGGTGTCCTGCAGAGGTGTCTGAGGATATCACTACATCTAAAGATTCCAGCAAGTCTCTTCCCAATAAATTGGTGCTTATATCAGCTATTAAAGGCTGAAAGCGTCCGGTAGTCCCTTCTGGATCTTCCCACACAAGGGAATCTCGTGTGCGGAATGCCTGAGTCAATCCTCCAACACCATGTAAGCGTGGTCCTGGGAGGAGTTCCCAACTCTGGGGAACCTCTGCTTGTCTTAATATTGTCTTATCTGCTCCCGTGTCAATCAAACATTTAAAAGGAATATTACCAATCTTTACTGTCATAGTTGGGTGACCCCCTTTTTTTTTTTTTATATTTACCTATATATTTTATTTCTTTGCCCATTTTACTTTTCTTTTTTAAATTTTTATATTGGGGTATTAATGTTTTACAGTAGACAGTAAATACAATAGTTTCTATATGCATAACATTTCTCATTTTTCTACATAATAGTAAAACCCCCACTAGGTCCTCTGCCATCCTGTTCTTTGCCCATTTTTTCTTTTTTTTTTTTTTTAATTTAAGAAAGGATTAATTAACAAAACCATAGGGTAGGAGGGGTACAACTCCACACAATTCCCACCGCCCAATCTCCATATCCCACCCCCTCCCCCGATAGCTTTCCCATTCTCTATCCCTCTGGGAGCATGGACCCAGGGGGGTGACCCCTTTCTAAAACAAGGGTGGTCCATAAAATCTCAGGCACTGAATTCAAGCTGTTCTCTTGCTCCAGCCGGTTATTTCTATGCTGGAAGTTCCCACATACCGCGGGTTCCTCCTTCTGCTCACCCTCTGTTATTGTTACTTGGCGTGGTGGGTGTAGCGATGGATTGGGTCCCAAGCTGGGCTTCTGTTTGTGGAAGAAGGGCACAGCACCAAGCGGGCGACCTGCTTCCTTCCCTCTTGGGGGCGGGGCTAAGGGAAGCCCCATACCTAGTTTAAATCCCTGTTTACATTTGGCAGAGGCGTGCCGTTCCTATGGAACCTTGACCAACAATCTCTCCTCCAGTGAAATCCTTTCTGGCATCTGGGACAAGGCATTCGTGGTCTCTGATTCCCTGTCTGGAGGCGGGGTTGCCCTGATTGGAGGTGGGGTCGCCCTGACTGGAGGTGGGGTCACGGTCTATTTTCTGGACATTGGTTACGCCAATGCCCTTGGCGACCGCACTGAAAGCAAGCTCCTTTTTGCTTATGTAAGGTAGCTGCATAGGCCTGTAACATAGGTCCTTGAAAAGAGCTTGATCTGAGATCCTGTGTAGCTAGAATCCAAGTATCTGGGTGTTCGTTTTTAAGAGTGATACAGGCCTGTCGAAAATGCGGAAGCATTCCATCCCAGACTATGGATCGCAGAAGGAGAAAACGAGCGTCAGGATTATAAATCTTCCTTTCCAAACTCGACTGCACCCTGGCAATGAATTTAGCGAGGGATTCATCAGGTTCTTGTTGCAGGGAGAGAATGAGGGCTGAGGCTGCTCCCATGGGTGGTGTTAATCGCTCCCATGCTTTTAATGCACACAGGCGTACTTGATCAAAATACCCCGCTGGAAACTTGGCTTCCGCCTGTTGAATCCCTGTTTCTAATTGGCCTGTTCCAAACAATGCATCAAAATTACCCTCTGGCTGATTTTGAATATTTTTCCGCGATTGTTGTAAACATTCGTCACGAAAGAATGCCTCCCATTGCAGGAAGAGGGGGCCTGGGAGCGTAGCACGAGTCACATCTCTCCAATCTTGAGGGGTATTAAGGTTCTGAAGCAGGCCTTGTAAAATGGACCTGGTCCATGGGGCATGAACACCGTCATCTTTGATAGCCTGGCGTAGTTCCTTCAGGTCTGTGGCGGAATATGGATACCAGGCCTGAGGTTTTTGTCTATTGGGGGCAACATTGACCGGAAATGTGTGGACTTGCTCTAAGTGTGTAGCGGTAGGAGGAGTCATCGAAGTGGAAGCTTCTGGACAAGTGGCCGAAGAAGTGGTTTTGGAGGCTACAGGAGAATTCGGACATGTGTCTATCAAAACAGGGTGGGGTGAAGAAGCAGCCGTGGAGGCAGCAGGAGGTTCCGGACACGTTTCTGCCAAAATGGGGGTGGCCGAAGAAGTGGCTGTGGAGTCCAAAGGAGAATTCGGACACGTGTCTGCCAAAATAGGGGCCTCAGGGCAAGATGCCAAAACAGGGGCCTCAGGGCAAGATGCAGAGGAATTAGGGTGGGTCAAGATCACGACAGGCCTTTGCTTCTTCTTGTTTTTAAGGTGCTGGTTAAGTTCTATGATTACTTCCTTTATCTCTTTGACCTCAGCCTCTAGGTCCTTAAGCCTTTTGAGAGGTTGACCTATATATCCCTTAAAAGCTGCTATGATGATCAACAGGATATAAGGTGAAGCCCCGAGAAAAATGTCCCAGATATATAAAAATTGTATACTGGAAAAAGAATGCAGGATTTGGAAAAGATTTTCCATGGTGGAAAGATCTCCGGAAAACAATAAGAAAGAAAAAAAAAATCACAGTGCCTTAACACAATATTGCAGATACCCAAAAGGTGTGTACTTATCTAAGATGTCTTCTTGTAAATCTGCTGCTTACGGGTCCATGTTCCGGGCGCCAGATGCCGGGATAGCCTGAGGGTACTTCTTCCCGAGCTAGTGCTCTCTGGGTTGGAGATCACTCAACTGGAGCTGATCTAGGCTGCTGTGTGGGAGAGGGATCAGGAACTCGTGCTGCACCAACTTCCGCAGGAGATACACTCTGGAACTCTCGGAACCGGAAAGCAATTTCCAAGTGTCTTTAATCAGAAGAGCAGCTGTTTTTATACTCTCCAAGTAGGGTGGAAACAGGATGTGATATAGAGAGGGTGGAGAGAAAAGTGACTGGTGAAAATCAGAGTGTGACAAGGAGGGGGCGGAACAGGCGAGAATCCTATAACTGAACCACCAATGCCCTGGAGTGCTTTATGTAAAAGTGATTTATGTAAATAGACCAAACCTTTGGATCAGTAAATCCCTATATAGGCATATGGATAAGAAGAAGCCAGGGGGAGGTGGCAACTACCCAACATCTCTCCATTTCTCTCTGTCCTATCCAACAACGATGACAACATTAATAAGTACAACAATAAAATAAAACACAAGGGCAACAAAATGGAATAAATTAATAAAATAAAAAATTAAAAAATGGGAATAGATGGAAAATTACTCAAGATAGTGGAGTCTGTATATAGCAAACCTATAGCCAACATCATGGTGAAAAACTGGAAGCATTTCCACTCAGATCAGGTATTAGACAGGGCTGCCCACTATCACCATTACTATTCAACATAGTGTTGGAAGTTATTGCCACAGCAATCAGACAGGAGCAAGGAATTAAAGGCATACAGATTGGAAGAGAAGAAGTCAAATTCTCCCTGTTTGCAGATGACATGATAGTACAAATAGAAAAACCTAAAGAAGCTTTTGGAAATCATCAGGCAATATAGTAAGGTGCCAGACTACAAAATTAACATGTAAAGTCAGTGGTATTCCTCTATGCAAACACTAAGTTAGAAGAAGTTGAAATCCGGAAGTCAATTCCTTTTACTATAGCAACAAAAACAATAAAATATTTAGGAATAAGCCTAACCAAAGAAATGAAAGACTTGTATACTGAAAATTATGAGTCACTACTCAAAGAAATTGAAAAAGACACAAAGAAGTGGAAAGATATTCCATGTTCATGGGTTGGAAGAATTAACATCATCAAAATGAATATACTACCCAGAGCCATCTACAAATTTAATGTTATCCCCATCAAGATACCAACCACGTTTTTAGAAGAATAGAAAAAATGCTACAAGTGTTTATCTGGAACCAGAAAAGACCTAGAATTGACAAAACAATCTTGAGAAGAATAGAACTGGAGGCATCACATTCCCAGATCTCAAATTGTATTATAGGGCCATTGTCATCAAAACTGCTTGGTACTGGAACATGAATAGATACACTGACTAGTGGAATAGAATTGAGAGCCCAAAAGTAAGCCCCCACACTTATGGACATCTAATCTTTGACAAAGGTGCAGACTATTAAATGAGGAAAGCAGAGTCTCTTCAACAAATGGTGTTGGAAAAAATGGGTTGAAGCATGCAGAATAATGAAACTGAACCACTATATTTCACCAAACACAAAAGTAAATTCCAAGTGGATCAAGGACTTGGATGTTAGACCAGAAACTATCAGATACTTAGAGGAAAATATTGGCAGAACTCTTTTTTGCATAATTTTTTAAGAGACCTTCATTGAAATGAATCCAATTACAAAGAAGGCTAAGACAAGTATAAACAAACCTATGGGACTAATCAAATTAAAATCTTCTGTACAGCAAAAGAAACCACTACCCACACCAAGAGACCCCTCACAGAATGGGAGAAGATCTTTACATGCCATACAGCAAACAAAAGCTTAATAACCAAAATATATAAGGAGCTTGCTAAACTCAACAACAAGAAAACAAATGACCCTATCCAAAAATGCGGAGAGGACATAGATAGAATAGTCACCACAGAAGAGATCCAAAAGGCCACAAAACACATGAAAAATGCTCTAAGTCTTTGGTTGTCAGAGAAATGCAAATAAAGACAACAATGAGATACCACTTCACTCTTGTGATAATGTCATACATCAGAAAAGGTAGGCGCATCAAATGCTGGAGAGGTTGTGGGAACAAAGGAGCCCTCCTTCACTGCTGGTGGGAATGTAAATTGGTCTAACCTCTGTGATGAGCAGTCTTGAGAACTCTCAGAAGGCTAGAAATGGACCTACCCTATGACCCTGCTATTCCTCTCCTGGGGATATATCCTAAGGAACCCAACATACCCATACAAAAAGATCTGTGTACACATGTTCTTGGCAGCACAATTTGTAATAGCCAAAACCTGGAAGCAACCCAGTTGTCCAACAACAGATGAGTGAGTAAGTTGTGGTCTATATACACAGTAGAATACTATTCAGCTATTAAAAACGGTGATTTCACCGTTTTCAGCCCATCTTGGATGGAGCTTGAAGAATTTATGTTAAGTGAAATAAGGATGAATATGGGATGATCTCACTCACAGGCAGAAGCTGAAAAATGAGATCAGAAGAGAAAACAATAAGCAGAACCTGAACTGGAGTTGGTGTATTGCACCAAATTAAAAGACTCTGTTGTGGGTTGGGGGAAGAATACAGGTCCTGGAAAAGGATGACAGAGGACCTGGTGGGGGTTGTATTGTTATGTGGAAAACTGAGAAATGCTATGCATGTACAAACTATTGTATTTACTGTCATCTGTAAATCATTAATCTCCCAATAAATAAATTAACCCATAGCACAACGGGTTAAGCACAGATGGTGAAATTCTAATACTATGTGGAATTATAGTAGTGAGAATGAACACCATTACCTTTTTTTCTGGTATTAGATAAAAAAGCTTTCTATCTTTCCACTTTGAGTATGTTAGCTGTGAGTTTTTCATGTAAGGCTTTCTTTACATTGAGTTAGTTTCTTGCTATTCCAGTATGTTAAGTGTTTTTATTATAAAAGGGTGTTGAAGGCTGTTGAACTTTTTCAATTCTTTTTCTAAATCTGCTGAGATGGTTATACTATTATGGTCCATTAGATTAATGTCATATATTGCATTGATTACTTTCATATGTTCAGCTAGCTTTCATTCCAAATATAAATTCCACTTGGTTGGTTATAGTGTATAACCCTTACATGTGATGTTGGTTTTCATTTGCTAATATTTTGTTTAGGATATTTGCATTGCTAAAATTCAGTGATGTTGGTCTGTAATTATAGTTCTTTGTGGTCATTCTATTTTTGGAATGGGGTAATGATGGCCTCGTAAAATGAGTATGAAAATATTCTCTTCAATTATTTGTAGGATTTGAAAAAGACTGGCATCAATATTTAAATATTTGGTAGAATTCTGCAAAATCATGTGGTCTGCCTTTGCTTATGCTTTTAAAAAATTCATTAAATATCCTTATCGTATTTTTTTTTAATTTCTTTATTAGGGGATTAATGTTTTACATTCGACAGTAAATACAATAGTTTGTACATGCATAACATTTCTCAGTTTTCCACATAAGAATACAACCACTAGGTCCTCTTTTTGGATCTGTACTCTCCCCCACACCCACCCCAGAGTCTTTTACTTTGGTGCAATACACCAATAGTAGTAGTTAACTCACATACTTCTATTTCTGTAGGTTAACTTTGTGTAAACTTTGTTCATTTAAACGTGCCAAATGTGCCAAATGGCCCTGTTTGTCTGATGCTGGGAACCCGATCCAGAAGCCTCATGAATGGTGGGGACTGAATGTAAGACCTTGGAGACTCAGGCATGAGAGTCTTTGCATAGCCCTTCTGCTGTTGCCCCTAGCCCACCCCAGTATACTTTCATAATTGAAGATTGCTTGTTTCTTTTATTTTTTTGTATTTTTTCTCTTTTTTTATTTATAAAAAGAAAACACTGGCAAAACCATAGGATAAGAGGGGTACAACTCCACACAATTCCCACTAACAGTACACTGCATCCCAACCTCTCCCTTAATAGCTTTCCTATTCTTTATCCCTCTGGGAGTATGGACCTAAGGTCATTGTGGGATGCAGAAGGTAGAAGGTCTGGCTTCTGTAACTGCTTCCCAGCTGAACATGGGTGTTGGCAGGTCGGTCCATACTCCCAGCCTGCCTCTCTCTTTTCCTAGTGGGGCTTGGTTCTGGGGAATCAGAGCTCCAGGACACAATAGTGGGGTTGTCTGTTCAGGGAAGTCATGTTGGCATCACGGTAGCATCTGGAACCTGGTGGCTGAAAAGAGAGTTAACATATAAAGCCAAACAAGTTCTTGACTAATCATGAGCCTAAAGGCTGGAATAGTATAGATGAAGAGTGTGCGTATGTGTGTGTGTGTGTGTGGGGGGGGTCCTCTGTTTTGTAGATAACTAGTAGGCCTATTTTAGTTATATTCTAATGGCCCTATGGCTATACTAGTTTGTTGTTGTTGTTGCTTTCCCCTGATATGCAGGTTGATCCTAGTTATTGTGTGGGGAGATGATGTCATGGATGGAAAAAGGACCTGAAAGCTGGATCAGGGAAGAGAGTAGCTCCCTAATATGGGAAAGGGGTATAAACATTGTTGGTTGTAAACCCCATCGATTTGATGTGATCTGGGGCCCATATTCATCTTAGGAGCCTATGTGACCTCTGCATCCCTGTAGATCCAACCTCACATTCTGTGGTCATGAATAGGAAAGTTCCAAGCTGCCCCAATTTCAGGACCTATCGTCTTCAGGTGTAGCATAGAGTGTATTGTCCAGCCTCCCTTCAGAGTGTGGAACATTCTCTACCATTGTTGATTTAAGTTGAGGGCAGGGTCTTATGGGGGCCCACAAAGGGGTCTGTTTTGTTGTTCCTGATGGAGACGACTGGTAACAATGGAGAGAGGGATTTATTCAAGGTCTAGGCCCATCATGTCTGTTTGGGAATCTCAGGACTCCCAGACTAGGGCCCCAGCTGATGGGGTGGCCTGATAGTGACTAAAGAGTCATCGTTAAAGTATGCCAGTCTCTTGCCCTTATTCAGCTTTTGCAGTCCTTGCTTTGATAAGGTTAGCTTTGGAGTGAGTGAGGGAAGTATAATAGGAAATAGGTGAGGAGGGTAGTTAAGTCTAAGTAGACTCTATTTCATTATGTATCCATAAAATACATACCTGAAGTCAAAAGTACACAATAGTCTACAGTGAGTCAGTATGAAGTTCATAATGAGATTGCTTTTTTCTACCTAGGAGCTCTCAAAAGCGTTTTTATATGACTTTCTGGTGCTATAGTAAATAGCAGTGCTGGAGTGCCACCTAATGCTTACTCTTAGTACTGCAGACTCTAGAGTCCAACCATATCAGTTCTTAGAGACCTCTCACCTTGAATCCTCTTAAAATTTATATCTCTTGACAATAACTGGACTCATCAGCCAGTCCCTTAAGCAGCATCTCCTAAGAGTCAGAATGTTGACAGTATATTTTACTCCTCTCCCTACTTAAGGAATAGACATAAGTTGGAGTTTTACTCCCAGACTTACTATACAGTAAGTAATAAATAGTTCTACCAAGCTTTCCCCATATCTTCCTACTAAGATTCAGTTTGCTTGGTTTTACAATTATCTTGACTACAGGAACTATTTTTTGTAGTCTTTTTAAAAATTTTACTTATTTATTTATTATTGTATAGAGACAGAGAGAAATTGAGGGGAAGGGGAGATAAAGATGGAAAGAGACAGACACCTGCAGCCCTGCTTCACCACTTGTGAAGCTTTCCCCCTGCAGGTGGGGATCAGGGGCTTGAACCCAGGTCCTTGCGCACTGTAGTGTGTGTGGTTAACCAGGTGCACCACTGCCTGCCCCACCTACAGAAACTATCTAAATGGTTTCTCTATTTCTCATCTGGTTATTTAGTTCACATACTTTTAAATATGTCTCCATAGAGGAATGAAGGTCAAGGGCTTCCTATTCCACTGCCTTAATGGCATCAGTCTGAGTTTGATACTCTTCCTTCTAAAGGTCTCATCTGATTGAGATGAATTCATACGTAATGATGTTATTTAAAATCATCTGATTAGGTCTCATAATTACATCCATAAGATACTTTCACTTTTGTCACGTCCTTGATTAAATTTTATCTGCACTCAAAGGAGAGGATTAGTTAAAGACTTGAGCACCAGAATTCAGGAATCATGAAGGCCATGTTCGAATTTTGCTTTGTCGACCACAGAATGTGAGCTCAGATCTACAGGGATGCAGAGGTCACATAGGCTCCAAAGCTGAATATGGGCCCCAGATCACATCAAATAGATGGGGTTTATAGCCAACAATATTTATACACCTTTCCCATATTTGGGAGCTACTCTCTTCCCGGACCCAGCTTTCTGGCCCTTCTGCCAGCCATGACATCACCTCCCCAGACAATAATTAGGATCTACCTGCATATCAGATTTCAGGCTCAGGCAAAAAAAACAAACAAAAAACCCACTAGTATAGCCACAAGCCCTTTGGAATATAACCAAAATATGCCCACTAGCTATCTACAAAATGGAGGGCCCCCCAACTCTTCATCTGTTCTAGTCCTGCCTTTGGGTTCATGATCAACAATTTTTTGGCTTTGTATGCTAACTCTATTTTCAACCACCAAGTTCCAGATGTTAGCATGATGCTGACCAGACTTCCCTGACAGACAACCCCAACAATGTGTCCTGGAGCTCCACTTCCCCAGAGCCCTTCCCCACTAGGGAAAGAGAGAGGCAGGCTGGGAGTATAGATCGACCTGTCAACGCCCATGTTCAGCAGGGAAGCAATTACAGAAGCCAGACCTTCCACCTTCTGTATCCCACAATGACCTTGGGTCCATACTCCCAGAGAGATATAGAATGGGAAGGCTATCAGGGGAGGGAATGGGATGCAGATTTCTGGTGGTGGGAATTGTGTGAAGTTGTACCCCTCTTATCCTATGGTCTAGTCAATGTTTCCTTTTTATAAATAATTTTTTTAAAAAACTATAAAAATAATTATGCTTTGTAGTGTTAACCACATCTTAATTGGGGCAAGAAGGGAGCCTGTGGGAATTCTGAATCTATAACTTAACCTTCAGTGTTTCCAGGAGCTATATGAACTCCTATACTACTATTGAAGAGTTTTCACCCTAACTTATGGTGAAAAGTGTGGCTCTTGTTCTATTGCTGGTCTTCGCTCTCATTAATTCAGAGCCTGGGAAGGGTTAGATATATATGAAGCAGGACCTGATTGCCAGTGATTTTGTTTTCCAGTAAAACCAAAACTTTCTGATGCAGCGGGGAAGCAATTACAGAAGCCAGACCGTCCACCGTCTGCACCCCATACTGACCATGCTCCCAAAGGGTTAAAGAATGGGAAAGCTGTCAAGGGAGGAAATGGGAGATGGAGTTCTAGTGGTGGGAATTGTGTGGAATTGTACCCCTCTTATCCTATTGTTTTGTCAGTGTTCCCATTTTGTAAATAAAAAGTTTAAAAAAAATTCTGATTATTCCCAATACATGAACTTAACTGTTCCTGGTGGTCCCTGATACAAAAGCTTCAGCCCACCATTCCATGTCCCATGTCTTCTGAGCATTTGTTTGGGTAATCTCAGGGAATCTGAATTCTAAAAGAATAGAAACCCACTCAAATGAGGCTAGCCCCCCAAAGGAAGATTTTTAGTGTGGATGAAGCAGAAATTCCTAGAATCTAAGGATATTAATTGGGTTTTATCAGGCATTGTTATCCTCAGGGACAGGGTGGAGAGCCATAGGGGAGAGGGCACAGAACTGCATGTGTGACATGAAACTATTCCCTTGTAATCTTATAAGCCATTATTAAATCACTAATAATTTTTTTTTGTTTACCTATGACTGTATCAGATATTAGCCTCAGTCACTTTCAGAGGTGTGGGTGGGAGAAGCTTGAAGCATGTACTAGCAGCCGTGAACAATTTACTTTGTGCCATTTAAACATGCACATTTTCTCTTGTTTGGGGAGAATGGATGTTCTTTTGAATAATCAAAATTTGAACTATGTTTTAATATACTCTAGGATGGCAATAGTTCTGATTACTGTTTCGCTCTTTGTGAAAATGAGGAAACTTACAGCCAATTATCCACCCTGTAATTCCATGCTGCGAATTCTCCATTTTATTTTTTGACATTTCAAACTTTTTAATATAATTTTTATTTATAAAAAGGAAACACTGACAAAAACCATAGGATAAGAGGGATACAATTCCACACAATTCCCACCACCAGAACCTCCTCTCTATTCCCTCCCTTCCTGATAGCTTCCCTAGTCTTTAACCCTCTGGGAGCATAGACCCAGGGTCATTGTGGGGCACAGAAGGTGGAAGGTCTGGCTTCTGTAATTGCATCCCCACTGAACATGGGCATTGACAGGTTGATCCATACTCCTAGCTTGTCTCTTTCCCTGGTGGGGCAGGGCTCTGGGGAAGCAGGGCTCCAGGACACATTTGCAAGGTACCAGTGAACTGTTCCATCCACTCTAGCACAGGTAGTCCAGGAACTGAACACAGGGTTTACACGTGGAAATCCTATGTTCTCCCTACTGAGTCACATTCTTGGCTGCACATTTAAATTAAAAACTTTCTTAAGAAAAATTTATTCCCTTTTGTTGCCCTTGTTTATTGTTGTAGTTATCATTGACGTCATTGTTGTTGGATAGGACAGAGAGAAATGGAGAGGGGAGGGGAAGACAGAGACGGGGAGAGAAAGACACCTGCAGACCTGCTTCACCGCCTATGAAGTGACTCCCCTGCAGGTGGGAAGCCAGGGGCTCGAACCGGGATCCTTACTATGATCCTTGCACTTTGCACCATGTGTGCTTAACCTGCTGTGCCACTGCTCAACTCCCTCATTTAAATTTTTATCCAATTTCTTCCATTTTAACTTCCTTTCAGGTTTTCTAACAAGGAAATAAGTTGTTATGAGGAAAAAAAAATAAAAAAAAAAAGAACTAAACCTCTAAAGCTGTGTCTTGGAAGAACATGATTAATTAGATTTAAGGAAGGCTAATTCAGGAAAAATCACATTTTTATGTTTCATGCAAAATTGAAATAGCTTTATTGAACCACAGGGAGATGCAGCATAAGTTCACAGCCTGTATTTCCTTCCTTTACTGGTTGAGCTACTCAAATTTCATCCAGAAACTAGATTGGAAGCCAACTGTAAAGCTACAAGGGCTATGTGAAATCTCATGGAGATAACCAGTCCTTTTTATTTGAAAAGAAATTCGAACAGCAGGGTTATTTTTCAGCTCTTTCCTAATAATCCTGGATAAAGGTTTGGGAGTATGTTAATTATTTTCTAAAATAAAAGCTGAGATTTTACTAAGGTGTTTTCTCTCCCATCCAACTAGTACCAGGCCTGACCTGGCTTAGCTTCTGAGACCAGGTAAGACTGGGTAGGTTCAGGATGGGATGGCATAGAGCTGAGGTGTTTTCTCTAAATGAACTCTGAACTTCAGTTTTGAATGGTCTTCTTGAATGCATGCATACTTGGACAGTAGGACTATATATATTTAGAGACTATACAATTTCTTCATGAAGATAATTCAGTGTGAAAGGGAAACATTCTAAAACCGGATGACTAGACTTACTATCCTTTGGATCGACCAGTCAACACCCATGTTCAGCAGGGAAACAATTACAGAAGCCATACCTTCCACCTTCTGCACCCCACAACGACCCTGGGTCCATGCTCCCAGAGGGATAGAGAATGGGAAAGCTATCAGGGGAGGGGATGGGATATGGAGATTGGGTGGCGGGAATTGTGTGGAGTTGTACCCCCCCCCTATGATTTTGTTAATGTCTCCTTTCTTAAATAAATAATAATTAAAAATAAATAATTCTGTAGAAGAGGGGGCCAGGTGGTGGCGCATTTGGTTGGATACACTTTACAGTGTGCAAGGACTCAGGTGCAAGCCCCAAGGCCCGACTTGCAGGGGGAAGGATTTGCAGGTGGTGAAGCAGGTCTGCAGGTCTCTCTTTCTCTCTCTCTCCCCCTTTCTATCTTCCCTTACCATCTCAGTTTCTAGCTATTTCTATCCAAAAAAATAAAGATTAAAAAAAGAAGAAGAAAAATAAATAGAAGTTAAAAAATTCTGTAGAAAAATAGCAGCTTTAGGTCTAAGATAAGTCAGTGCTTTCTGAACTCTTTCATATAATCCGAGGAAATATCTAACACTTAAAGTCAGCTACTACCTTATAAAAGTGATATCCTGTTTTCAATATACACCAGTAATTTTGAAATTAGTGCTTCCCTCACAGAGATTAAGCTAATTGAACAGAAAGTATGAAAAAGTAACCTTCAAAATAGATTTGACTAATCATCAGTCTGGAAACTAATTTAAAAGCATTCCCTAATCCAATAACATTCGTTGGAAATAAACACAAAAACAAACAAAAAAAACTCCATGAATTTAAAATACATTTCCTCCATATTCAGAACAAGGGTTTAACTGTAGCAATTCTTCTTACCCTGAATATCATAAAATAAATCACACAACTTTAAACAGCATTGTTTATTACCTATATACTATGTTACTTCAAACAATCTAGATATATATAAAAATCTGGAATGTTTTATAAATGCTGACTGATAAAAATATTACATGGGTGCTAATGGGATTTTCTTTTCAGTACAGCAAATTAATAGTAAAAATTCAATTCTGTTTATGGCAATGTTTGTGCTGAAAAGAATTTTAAAGTATATGTACATCTCCAAGATCCGAGAGATCAGAAAAAAATATTTACAAAATAAATATGTAGGTAACTTTAGAATTTCATGGGTTTGGATGAACTATATGATCTCTTAAAATTCCACTCTGTGTAAACAACTTCACTGAAGAATAAATTACTCAACATAATATTACTAGTGGCTTAAAATTTTAGGTTGGTCAATGTTAAACACTGTTATTAAAAATAAGGACAGCTTGATTTGCTACATAATATTTACTAAAATATAGTCAGTTTAGAGTATGAGGAAACTATATTACTTGACAATATGTAAACTAAAAATGACTTCTCCATTTGCCTCAAAAGATTTATTCTTTCATTCAACATTTAAAACTGGTGTCTGGGGGCAAGGCGGTAGCACAGCAGGTTAAGTGCACATGACGCAAAATGCAAGGACCCTGGTTAGAGGCCCCTGGCTCCCCAACGGGGGTAGGAGCCTCCGAATTTTTAACAACAGGGGGAGATGCTTCATGGGCAGTGAAGTAGGTCTGTAGGTGTCTAGCTAGCTTTCTCTCCCCGTCTTCTTCTCTCTCAATTTCTGTCCTATCCAACAACAGCAATGGCAAAAATAACAATAATGACAACAGGGGCAACAAATATGGGGAAAATGGACTTCAGGAGCAGTGGATTCATAGGCAATGAGCCCCAATGATAACCCTGGAGGCAAAAAAAAAAAGTTGTCTATTCAAATTTTTGAAACTTCACCATAATAAAAAAATTCTCATGAAGAGTCTTGTTAATTTTAATTTTCCAATATTTCAGAAGAAAACATTAGCAATTAATTTAAGTGCACAACTTTTCAGCCACTTTTGCTATATCATGTATGACATTACTTCCTTGGCAACTGGCTGATTTTTCTATCTCACAAGTACATTAAAACTTTTAAAATTATCCTAAGTAGAATAAAATCATAGAAAATGAAAGACTTGTTGCACCTGAAATATGCAATTAACTTAAGGTTATATCACCAATGAATCAATTGTTCTTTGTGGCCTATTTCCAAAATTAAAGTCTTAAGTATTTGATTCCAGCTAAAGTACTTGAAAATGTCATGATTGCGTTTATTTTATGCATTCCTTATTGAAGCAGAATCTTACTGTGAAAAGTTGATTAAAACCAATAAAAATAACAAATATTTCATAGTGCCAAAATTAATATTTTAAAATAAACTATGAATAAAGGCAACACTGAGGCTTGTCTTAAAGAAGCTGTTTGTCATTCTTTTTTAAAGAGATTACAACACACATACAATAAATGAATTTTATCAAAATACAGCACATTTCATCGACTATATCCATAAAAATCAATTCCTATGTAAATAGTACTGAAAATCAACTGAAATGAGTTAAAATTTACAAAGAGTTGTTAAAGGGTTTCAATCAATATTATTAAAACTATACAGTACAAGAATCAATTGATAACATCTTAAAGTAAGTGCAACATTTGAGTTCACATATTTTTTAAAGTACTGCCTACTGAATTCTGACTAGCAAGAAAGGAATTAATCCAATTCACATTTGCAAATATATAGATTTACTGTTTTTTGCCAATTTTATTAAGGTTTTAATTAAAACAAAGTTGGAAAATGAAGCAGAACAGGTTAAAAATTCCAAAACTATTATTTTTAGTAATTAAAAAAAACGAATTGCAATAATGGAATACTGCTCTAATGAAAGGGTCCAGACTCCTTGGCTAACAAGAGTTATGGGTCTTCTATGGCACTTTTATCTGGTCCAATAACCATGCATTAATTCTTACCATTACATGTTACTCAAATTTATTTGATTACATAGAACAAAAACAAAATTAATAGTTTGACTAAACAAAATCAACAGACTTCTAACAAATATTTACCACATGAATGAAGAACAAAGGCAGCTGGTGGTAAAACATTATTACATGATACACTTAGAAACCCTTTAAAGACTCAGAAGTGTTGAGTTCACATTAATATTACTTATAGGAACAGCCCTTTATTTGAACAACTTTACATACTGGTAGGTCTCAAAGACCCATCCCTTTGCTCCACAACTCTCCACAGCAATTCTCTATCATTGTGCCAGCTTCACAAACTTGCTTTGGTTTCCTAGCTCCAAGCATGTCTCCTTGTACTTTACCAAGGCAAAGTGAGGCCAAAATCAAGAGGCTTTCCTAAATCAGACATTTTTGTGTTACAGTAACACAATTATAATAACTGGCCATTTTAGTTTCATTTGCTGCTTAACATAAAAATTATAAATTAAGATTAAAATGGAGTACTAATTATAAAATAGATTGAAAGCACACCATTTGAAAAATGAGGAAATTTTCATAACATAGTAAATGCATGGACATGCATCTACAGTTGGGTTAAAAAATTTCTGTCACTAAAAACCTAAAAATTGAATCACCAGTTGCAAGTGGAGAGTCAATGGCTATGACAAGGACAGATTCTGTAGAGTTTATAAAAATGCAATTATTGTCTTTTTGTTTCTTTAAAAAGACACTACTTTTTATTGCATTATTCTATTAATTCTATTAATATATTAACATACAGCTGTTTATTCTTTCTTTGCTTCCAGATTTTATAGGAATTAACTGTTTTAATCTGGCCTTGGAAAGTGAACCAACCAGCACCACCTTCACATACTCACTCTTCAATTCTATGTGCACATAGCAAAAGCCAACACTTCAAATAGCTTGCCCACTTAAAAAAAAGTTTGAGCAGAAAAGCATTAATACCAGTTGAGTAAAAATAAGGGCATAAAAGCTATGAGATAGATAGCTCTGCCATCTGTCTCTGAGTTACAATCAAGGCTAATTAGAGCCTTGCACAGAGTTCAGTCATGTGTATGAAATCCAAAAATAAACCTACAGTCTATACAAAAACAACCTATGTATGTTTTTGTGGCCTGGACTGCTATGTTTAGAAACCTAACAAGTTTTATATGATATGAATTCAATAGCCTCCCTTATATACTGTACAGTGGTTCTTTCCCTCTAACCACAAGTTCCATTTTTTTATGAATGTACAAATCTGAACATACTTTTTTGAGTTCTTTATATATAAAAATAGTCAAAATATTAATTTCCCCTGCAAGAATCTTCCAATAAATCTTGCTTGTCTTCCCCCCTTTTCTGTCCACAGTGCTTATGAGGCAACTTCTCGTACAATGATGAGTTCTACTGTGTTCTGGAAAGTTTTTAGCAAAGACACTGCCTGTCCATGTTCAATGTTAATAAAACTGTAGCCATTAGCCTGAAAGAAAGAAGAAAAATACTTTTAAGAAATACTGTATCATAGCAATGTATCTGAACTTGTGCATTTCTATCAGTTTGGAAGAAAAGAAAGCCTCTGAAATCCAAGGCCCAGGAATCTCTACTTTGCCCACATTTTCAGATGACTCTCTCCTCCCACCCCATTAGTTTTTAAGATGACTATCACCAGCAGCACAGTTTCACATTTCCCCAAGGTAAGTGTCAGTATACCTCACCTCCATCACCCAACTATCATCTCCTTTCACCAAAGCACAATGGGTCCCCAACAAGCCTCTCCACCTCCCTTTCAAATGATATGTATATAGAAGCACCTGTGTGAGGTACAGTGTCACATACAGTGTTTTTAAATTTTATTCACTACTTTTACTTATTTACTAATGGGGGGGCACGTGGTGGCGTATTCGGTTAAGTGCACACTTTACAGTTCACAAGGACCCAGGTTCAAATGCCTGGTACCCAACTGCAGAGGGAAAGCTTCACAAGTGGTGAAACAGGTCTGCAGGTGTGTGTCTATTTTCCCCTCCACCTCCCCCACCTCAATTTGTCTCTTTTCAATAATAAATGAGTATAAATAAAAATTAAAGAAGAAAGAAGAGCCACACACTACTCTGGCACATGCAATACAGTAGACTAAACTTGGAACTTTTTTCTTCTTTTTTTTTTTATCCAAAGCTCTAGTCAAAACAGTGTTGTACCAAGTTGCAAGAGAAGAACAGATAAAGCCTAATCTTATTCTAGCCTCAGGACTGTTAGATCAAGGACATTACAATTTCAATTTAGGATAAACATTTACTGAGATCTTTACTATACACCACACAGTTCTAACTGCTTCAAATGTATATATTTTAACCTCAAAACAAAGAAGATTCTTCTATCATCTTGTTTAACTCCCCCTCTGCTCAGGGCCTCACATACATGCAATTCTACTACTCTCAAGTCACTTTTTCATTGGGGGGAGGGAAGAGGGTGAAGAGATACGGAGGATTGGAGCCTTCCCTGATGCCCCTTGTGTCCTGACATCCTCCCCCCACTCCCCACCCCCAATCCTCCTGGCCCCATATGCCTCCAGGACTAGAACCTATTTCTCTGGCCATCATTATCTTAGGGAAAATTCAAGTGTGGATAGGCAATGGAGCATCTCCACAGTGACAAAACTAAAACCATAAAATCGCAAATATCCCAGAATAATGTGTGCATGACTGTATGAATACAGAAACGGGGTGAATACTATAAAATAATATGGCACATATATCTATAAATGACCTTAAGATTCAGTACAAATAGGTGTTTCTCAGACTAGATCTATAGTTTTCCCTTAAGCAATTCAAACCCAGGCAGTCTAGCTCCACAGTCTTTATTAGTAGGCATTAATGCCTTCACTTTTTAGTTTGATAATTATTTTTACATTTAAAGTTAATTTCTGAAGACTCAGAAATTAATTGCTGAGTTAATAATACTGGAGGAAAAAATATGTCTTATATTTTGTATCCTAGACTTGTCTTTTTCCTAAGACAATGTTCAGTGTATTTAAGTAAATATCTAATAAAACTGAAAGGGAGGTGATATGGAAAAATCAGAGTTTCCCAGATTTTCAAAGATTTTTTTTTTTTTCATTTCTGTTAAGATGACAGCTTGTCTCAAAAAGTGGTCTTTGATTCCTCTCCCATTAATTAATGTTTGACTCAAGGTGTCACCCATGTGCAATACCAAGGATACCAGCTTCCCTGGTCAAAGGTTATTTTATTTTATTTTAAGGGAAAGGCTAGAGGGAGAAGAGACTGACAAAGAGTAAAGAAATCACACACAGACTCACCATCCATAATGCTACTAGTATGTGGTGTGAGGCTGAAACCCAGGGACTAAGACACAGCAAGGCATGTGCTATACTGGGTGGAGCAGCCCCTAGGCCCCAAATGTGTAAGTATTTTAAACTATGACAGTGCTACAGGCAGTCAGAAGAAATATCACAAATATTTATATTCAAAGTATTTAAAAGCTAAATTCACAAAATCTTTATTCTTAAGTCTGGCATTTAATAATTCCCTGATGAAGTGGCAGATGTTATAAAATTTAAAAAAATAGTTACCTGAATAATTTTATCACCTGGCTGTAATAATTTTGACGCTGGTCCTTCAGGCTGCACCCTGGTCACAAATATACCCTTTAAAAAGTAGAAAAGATACTTGTTTAGAGGAGAAAGTATGCATAAAAATAAAATGTCATAGGTCAATCTTCAGTGATATGCAAATATTTGAAACCTGGTCTTTTCTGAATAGGATTGTGACAATCCAAAGTTATTTTCATTTCTAGTAATTAACCTTAGTACGATCATTTCCATAAAAATGTTACTTATATATATGCACTAAAAATAACAAAACATCTCCATATAATAAACTTTTAAAACTTATGATTTAATTTGAACTGGTATTTCAAAACATAAAGTTGAACAACAGAGGAAAATTTAAAAAGTGCTATCTATGTGTGGTATTAAACTAGTGAACAAAACTTTATTGGTATATCTTTTTTCCCCCTTTATTGGTATTTCCAGGATATGTAAATAAGACTCACATCATCTTCAGGTCTGAATGGGTTTCCTCTCCCTCCAACACCTCCTGATATGCTAAATCCAAGTTCTGGATCCTTTTCTATTCTCACTCGAATCTGAGTTAATACAAAAATAAACTTATTACTATCTCAGAGAAAAGCTGCAACACAGAAACATTATATTTAAATACTGATAAATTAAGTTCAAGCAAACAATAAATTATATGGGTTCATCAAAAATAAATATTAAAGCAGAATATGTTAATACGTTAGTGAGTTAAAGGCACAGGTAAGCAAAATCCCCTAATTTAATCTTCTGTTGTTTTGTGAGAACAGGCAACCAGTCAATGTTGACCTTAATATGTTTTTTAGGAATCATGAGTTCTAGTGATATAAAGCAAACAAAAAGAGTATGTATTTTACTATCTCTTTCCATTGGGACACATCTAGATGACATACTATCACAGTCTCTACTGGGGCTTTCACAAGGTATCTGAAAGATCCCTGGGTGGTTGTTGGATACTTATTTGCTAGATATGTTTATATGCTTTAAATAGAGGCATTAGTGACCAAATGATACTATTTTTATAATTAATCTATTAAAAAGCTGCCAAGAACTAGATTTCTATTAAAAAACACTTAATTTCTCCAGTCTCACTCACCAAAGTAAATAGTGTTTACCTAAATTTGTAATGTTTTTAATCAAAAAATTATCAAAATATATAAATACGTGTTAGTGACTTAAAAATACTCTGAGAAAACTATTACTTCCCAAAGTAGTTTGAAGACTATAGTTGAATTAAAAAATTTTGAGTATCAAATAACAATAGCAAGTTATAATATACTACTAAAGCTTATTCATACACTGTTTAATTTTATATGTTTGTTTATTTTTTAACCAGAGCACTACTTAGCTCTGGCTGACAGTGGTGCCAAGGGGTTGAACCTGGGACTGTGGAGCCTCAGGCATGAAAGTCTTTTGCATAACCTTTATGCTCTCTCCCTAGCCCTACTACTAGAATTTAAGCTTTATAATTTATATTCCCTAAGACAATCTGATTACTGAAGCATCTATCACCAACCTGTATTAGAAAAAAACCACTACTTCTGATGAAAAATATTGATTCCCAAAACCACTAAATCCTATGTTCATTTATTAGAATTGGGGAATTTGTGGAGCCAAATTAAAACATAAAGTTTAACATTTTACAAACACACACACACACACCAACATGTAAACAAAATAGTAAAAACTATGTTAAAGTTCTAGATGGACTTATTGCTTATAAGTAAATAAGCTAAAATCCATTAAAAGCTTAACTCACATTTCAAATATTCTGGTTGTTCTTACCTCATGCCTTGCCAGCTCATGGCCTTGTCTAGGAGAACAATGGGGCTGTGTATATGGAGGCTGGTGGGCCACTTTCAGCATCAAGTAATCAATTAGTTGTTCTCTAGAGGGATGCCTTGCTACAGATGCCTGAGGAAGGGGGTGATGTATTTGACTACAATTTTCCTGAGGCCTGAGAGGCTGGCCCATCTGTCCATTACTCAAAGGCATCTATGGAAAACACGAAGTATCTTAAAATGACCAGCAATAACTTCTTACCATAAATATCTGGACTTTGCTCTTAAAACATTACAAAAGCACTGGAGTTTAACAATCTAAATTCTAAACATGATATAATGTTGCTAATTCTATTTTTTCCTACTTTTATTATTATGCTATTTTTTTAATTTGAAAAGGAAAAAAGTATTCACTTAATTTTCCTGAGTATAAACAAATAGGTCTACTCTTTAAAGTATTCAAATAAAACATTTACATTTAAAATTACTTTTCTCTAGTAACAAAATTTTTAAAAATTAAGTCCATGGGAAGAGTATCTTTTCCCACAATGAAGTCTTTTATATACACAAAAGATGTATTTCCAGTGTTCTTTAGGAAAAAAAAAAGTAACTAACTTTGTGATACAATTTTTTGTAAGTTCATTATGTGATAGAACTTTTACCTAATCTTAAGTTTATTATTCTATCTTTATCCTCTTTCCTTCCAAAATTGAGGAACCAATTCAGCTATGGAGTCTAAAAATTAATTTACCTTCTTTTGTTTGTTTTTCCCCACCAGAGCACTGCTCAACTCTGGCTTACATTGGTACAGGAGATTCAAGGTGGGACTTTTAGTGCCTCAGGCAACAGTCTATTTGCATGACCTCTGCTCTTACTCTTTGTGTATATACTGATGATTTTTAAATTCTCTAAATATTAATGCCACAAAATATTTGCTACAAAAAGTAAACCATGATATTCTATTTTTTTCACAAAATAAAAAAATCTTTGGATTATTGTAAAGATCATATTTTAGAGACTAAATATGACTTTTAGCATTGTCATTATGGAAATATGGCATCTATGCTAAAAAACGTTATTCATTTGTAGAAATGCTTGCCTATAATGAGATTTTTGTATTGTTATTTAAACATTTAAAACTTCACTGTTGGGTTTTTCTCCTCTCCCGGGTCAACTAGGAATACCAAAGGAGACCACCTCAGGGACCAAAACAAGACAGGACTAGAACGATTTCAGGAACCCACCAAATCACGGGTGAGTGCAAACACGTGTGGCTCATGGACAAAGAGGAGCCATGGGAGAGATTGGGTGGCTAGTAACAGTCCAGCAGTTTGCCAGTTGAGATACCACCTCCAGTCTGTTTCACCAACAAGGGGACTGCTGAAGGGAGGAGAGGACTCCCCTGAGACTCACCAAGTGCAACTCTGAGTCTCCATTGCTGCTGGCCTCAGAATCTGGAACAGTGGCAGAGAGGCCCTGTGCTGACACCAGGGAACAGAGAACTAACCAGAAAAATCAAGGGAAGATCTATACCTCAGTGGCCTAGCAGTGGGGCTGTGAAAGTCTCTTTGCACAACCACTGGATTATCTCTGCCACACCCTGCTTTATCTCTTGGTCAGGAGTCAATGATTAAGCTAAGAAGCCTATTTATAGTTTAAAAGCCCACAGGCTCCCATAGCCTACAGGGAAGAAAAAGCACAAGAGGCTTTTAAGCCACTGAGTTCCAATTCAGGGATTAAAATACTATTGAAACAACTGTCAATTTCCACAACCCTTTAAGTATCCTACATAGACACAAGTCAATCCAGGCAAGAGTGATCAGTAATTTGAAAAGTACTGATAAAGGGTACTCATAACATAATATATAAAATGGTTAAACTAACAAGAAGAAATATTGGAGAAATGAACCAGGACAAGAGTCCAGCTAAAAGCCCCCCAAAGGTTGAACCACAAAATAATGAGATCAACATCCAAACACTAGTAAAGGAAATAATCATAGGAGCGAGTAAAGAGTTTGAAAGAACTGTCCTCAAAAATGCAGAAACAACAAATAAGACCCTGGAAGAAAACACTAATTATCTCAAGGTTATTAGAGAGCTGAAAGCTGAAATAGCTGAGCTAAGAACACAACTAGCTGAACAAGCTAAAACAGTTATCAGAACAGGGTAACAAAATAGATGAACTCCAGAAAACAGAAGTGGGGAGAGAGAATAGAATCAATGAGGCTGAAGACAGAATTACCAAGATCAAGGACGAATTAGAGACAACTAAAAAAGAAGTAAGAGATCTCAAAAAGAGATTAAGAGATACTGAAAACAGCAACAGAAACCTATGGGATGACTTTAAAAAAATAATATACACATTATTGGCTTAACAGAGGAAGAAAGAGAGGGAGGGGAAGAAAGCATTCTTCAGTACATAATAGCTGAGAACTTATCTAGCCTAGACAACATCAAAGACATAATGGTTCAAGAAGCCCAGAGGGTCACAAACAGAATTAACCCAGACTTCAAGATAGCAAGACACATCATATTTAGAATGGAAAGGAATAAGGATAAAGAAAGGATCCTGAAGGCTACAAGAGAAAAAACAAAGAGTCACCTACAGAGGAAAACCCATAAGATTATCAGCAGATTTCTGCACACAAACACTACAGGCCAGAAGAGAATGGCAAGATATCTGAGTTCTCAATGAGAAAGTCTTTCAACCAAGACTACTGTATCCTGCTAGACTGTCATTCAGATTATATGGAGACATAAAAACCTTCTCAGACAAGCAACAGTTGAAAGAATCAACTATCACCAAGCCTGCCCTTAAAGAAGTAGCATAACTCTGACAAAAATATAATTCTTCCCCACCTGCAGGGGAGTCACTTCACAGGCGGTGAAGCAGGTCTGCAGGTGTCTGTCTTTCTCTCCCCCTCTGTCTTCCCCTTCTCTTTCCATTTCTCTCTGTCCTATCCAACAACAATGACATCAAAAAAGAAGAGTTAATACTTCTACTTTTAAAAATCTTCCAGAAGACTGAAGACACTGGAATACTCCCTTCTAGCTTTTATGAAGCCAACATCACTTTGATACCAAAAGCAGACAGGGACACAACCAAAAAAGAAAACTACAGACCAATATCTCTGATGAACATAGATGCTAAAATACTGAACAAAATTCTAGCCAACAGGATAAACCAGTATATCAAAAAGATTGTTCATCATGATCAAGTGGGGTTTATCCCAGGCATGCAAGGCTGGTTTAATATACGTAAATCAATCAATGTGATCCACCACATCAACAAAAGCAAGACAAAACCCCACGTGGTCATATCAACAGATGCAGAGAAAGCCTTTGACAAAATACAACATCCCTTTATGATCAAAACACTACAGAAAATGGGAATAGATATTTCTCAAGATAGTGGAGTCTATATATAGCAAACTTACAGCCAACATCATACTCAATAGTGAAAAACTGGAAGCATTTCCCCTCAGATCAGGTACTAGACAGGGCTGCCCACTATCACCATTACTCTTCAACACAGTGTTGGAAGTTCTTGCCACAGCAATCAGACAGGAGCAAGGAATTAAAGGCATGCAGACTGGAAGAGAAGAACTCAAACTCTCCCTATTTGCAGATGACATGATAGTATACATAGGAAAACCTAAGGAATCCAGCAAGAAGCTTTTGTAAATCATCAGGCAATATAGTAAGATGTCAGGCTACAAAATTAACATTCAAAAGTCAGTGGCATTCCTCTATGCAAACACTAACTTAGAAGAAGGTGAAATCCAGAAATCAATTCCTTTTACTATAGCAACAAAAACAATAAAATATCTAGGAATAAACCTGACCAAAGAAGTGAAAGACTTCTATACTGAAAATTATTGAGTCACTACTCAAGGAAATTGAAAAAGACACAAAGAAGTGGAAAGATATTCCATGTTCATGGGTTGGTAGAATTAACATCATCAAAATGAATATACTACCCAGAGCCATCTACAGATTTAATGCTATCCCCATCAAGATCCCAACCATATTTTTTAGAATAGAACAAATGCTACAAATGTTTATCTGGAACCAGAAAAGACCTAGAATTGCCAAAACAATCTTGAGAAAAAAGAACAGAACTGGAGGCATCACAATCCCAGATCTCAAATTGTATTATAGGGCCATTGTCATCAAAACTGCTTGGTACTGGAACATGAGTAGACACACTGACCAGTGGAATAGAATTGTGAGCCCCCACACTTATGGACATCTAATCTTTGACAAAGAGGCTCAGACTATTCAATGGGGAAAGCAGAGTCTCTTCAACAAATGGTGTTGGAAACAATGGGTTGAAACATGCAGAAGAATGAAACTGAATCACTGTATTTCACCAAATACAAAAGTAAATTCCAAGTGGATCAAGGACTTGGATGTTAGACCACAAACTATCAGATACTTAGAAGAAAATATTGGCAGAACTCTTTTCTGCATAAATTTTAAAGACATCTTCAATGAAACAAATCCAATTACAAAGAAGACTAAGGCAAGTATAAACCTATGGGACCACATCAAATTAAAAAGCTTCCGCACAACAAAAGAAACCACTACCCAAACCAAGAGACCCCTCACAGAATGGGAGAAGATCTTTACATGCCATACATCAGACAAGAGTTTAATAACCAGCATATATAAAGAGCTTGCCAAATTCAACAACAAAAAAACCAAATAACCCCATCCAAAAATGGGGAGAGGACATAGACAGAATATTCACCACAGAAGAGATCCAAAAGGCTGAGAAACACATGAAAAAATGCTCCAAGTCTCTGATTGTCTGAGAAATGCAAATAAAGACAACAATGAGATACCACTTCACTCCTGTGATAATGTCATACATCAGAAAAGGTAACAGCAGCAAATGCTGGAGAGGGTGTGGGAACAAAGGAACCCTCCTGCACTGCTAGTGGGAATGTAACTTGGTCTAACCTCTGTGGTGAGCAGTCTGGAGAACTCTCCGAAGGCTAGAAATGCACCTACCCTATGATCCTGCAATTCCTCTCCTGGGGATATATCCTAAGGAACCCAACACATCCATCCAAAAAGATCTGTGTACACATATATTCTCAGCAGCACAATTTGCAATAGCCAAAACCTGGAAGCAACCCAGGTGTCCAACAACAGATGAGTGGCTGAGCAAATTGTGGTATACAGACACAACGGAATACTACTCAATATAAAAAATGGTGACTTCACCATTTTCAGCCCATCTTGGATGGACCTTGAAAAATTCATGTTGAGTGAAATAAGTCAGAAACAGAAGGATGAATATGGGATGATCTCACTCTCAGACAGAAGTTGAAAAACAAGACCAGAAGAGAAAACACATGCAGAACTTGAACTGGAGTTGGTGTACTGCACCAAAGTAAAAGACTCTGGGGTGGTTGGGTGGGGGAAAGAGTATAGGTCGAAGAAGGATGACAGAGGACCTAATGGAGGTTGTTTTTTTATATGGAAAGTGGGGAATGTACAAACTATTGTATTTACTGTCAGATATAAAACATTAATTCCCCAATAAAGAAATTATTAAAAACTTCACCGTTGATTATTCATTATAAAAATGACCATAACCAGATGGAAATTACAGAAAAAAATTAAAAATAAATTTAATTTCTCTTATGTTATCTCAAAGTAGGAAGGTCTGGAGGAAATTATGTTTACGTTTTAGAAGTATGTGTTCTCAGTAAACCTTACTGAAGGATACAAAGAAACATGGTTTTGGGAAAAATTTTTTACTTCAAAAACAACTTTTCTCTTTTAGTATCTTATGAAATTACTTAATTCTGAAGTTTGGGAATGGATATGGGTGTCCCCTAGGAGAGAACAAAGATAACATACTCATATCTTAATTGACTAGTAGGGTAAGTACAACTGTATATTTCCTCTGGGAGAGAATTTACCAGAAAATATTTGCTTCTTATCTTTTTTTTTTCTTTTTTACTGGAAGAGCATTTAATACAGAGGCAGCAGTAGCACTGCTTTTATACAGAGATTAGTAAGATGATTCTTTGGAAACGTGCCCTCCACTGGCGGCTCCTCTACCCCAAGCTCAAAACAGTTACTTGGAAAATAACAATTTTTTTAAAGATAGAAACAAAAAAGGGGGGAAGGGGAGCAAATTTTTAAAAATTTATATATTTTTTATTTTAGTGAGAGAGAGACCAGAGCACTGCTCAGCTCTGATTTATGGTGGTGCTGGGCATCAGAGTCTTTTTGCACAGTCATTATGCAATCTCATCTACCTTCACCCTTGTCTATTCTTAAAGACACCCTAAAGCCCACCTGGTTATGCTTAACATTGTTAAAGACACTCAAGGGATGTATTAAGCTATGATTAGAAAACAGTTGAGGAAAATACAAAGCGTAAAAACAAACTTAGTAACCTAAGCCACAGAATGGGTATTAAAACTAAAAGGAAAACAAAACAAAGATATGAACTAAGGCATTAGAGGCTAATTTTCCACTCTTAAGAACAACATAAAATTTTATATAATGTACTACTGTGTTTTACCATTATATCTGGTTATACAAGGGGTATGGAGTTAGTTGAGAGGAAGTAACAGCTGGGAAAAAGTAGTAAAAAGATATCTCTGTATTGTTGACAGAAAAGTACTCTCTAGATAAGTAATGCTTTAGTTATACATGCTCTAAGATACAATTGTCACATACAAAAGCCTTAAACAGAAAAATTTCAAGGTGACATATTTTAAATATTTTATTGCCTTTCCATGGACTAAGCAGATAGCACAGTGGTAGTACAGAGGATTTGTATGCAAGAAGACCCAGTCAGAGCTGAGCAATGCTTTGGTGAAAAACAAAAACAAAATTTATTTTTTAATATTCTTAATATTAGAAAGATACTCTCAAGGATTTAAGACAGGTTTATCTTCAAACTCTCCCAATAGATTTGCTATCAAGAACACAAAAAAGCCACATTCATTCAAATGATGAATTAAGTTGTTGATACTATAAAACCCGAAGCAACAATAAATTGATTGTCCAGGGTGGACATGAATCATGGAGTAAACTGAGAAATCGATAAGAGTGAAGTCATACTTCATATTTTTCAAATCTGGGGGGGGGGGGAGCTTGTACACAGTCAGAGAGGTGACTTGTGGTAGTAAGAGGGTTCAGAAAACTATCATTGGGAGATAAGAAACTGTGCTCATGGGACAACTGTCCTATACCCTAGTTCTCTAATAGAATAATTCAAATAAAAGGAAATCAAGAAGGATAAGTCACAAAAAAAAAAAAAAAAGTACTCTCAATGTTAAAGCCCATTTGATATTTTCAGGTCAAAAGGAACAAAACATGTTTGGCTTGCAGACACTAGTTGCTAAGCACCTACTTTCATCAAACTGTCTGGCGGTACATCTCTGTGACTAAGTGCAGCTGTCGAGTAGCTCTGCTGTCCTGAAATGAATATGTCATCTTGACAGGGATCTCCTGGACAGGATAACTGAGGATGCTTCGAAAGAGGAGGAAATAAAAAGGTAAAGAAATAATAACCTTTAAGATGTGAAACCAAAATGACGATGGTACTTGAAATAAAAATTAGGAAAAATGTTTCTAGATAATGGAAACATAAAGGGCCAAATCAAACTTTACCACAACTGATGTTAGTGCTTTTATGTATGGATGATAATTAAATCTCCTGGGGTAATAATTTTATAATATACACATATACCAAATCATTATGATGTATATATTGGACTACTACAACATCTTATGTCAATTATTATATCTCAATAAAATCAGAAAAATATCAGTACCTCTATCAAAATAGTATTGCATAACATTCTTATAATATGTGAAAAAAATATATGGATACTGTTGCTATTTCTTTATAATGCTTTTTAGTTTTATTTACATTAACACCTGACTTTTAACATTTTGAATAGTAAATTTAGCTACTAGTTAAAGTCAATAGTCTCAAATTTTAGGAACAACTAAACATGTTCCTGCTGAGCACTGAGCATTGGGGAGCGACTGGGGAGAAAATATAATAGTTATGCAAAAAGGCTTTCATGCCTGAGGTACTCAAGATGCCAGGTTCAATCCCCAGGACCACCATAAGCCAGAGTTGAGCAGTACTCTGGTAAAAATAAATCAGAAAATGCATATATTTTAAAAAAGATTTTCTGGGTCCAATAGGAGGCTTAGTGGGTCTAACTCATTCTTTACCATTGGTGAAAGCTTGGGTTCAATTTTTGGACAGCAGATGAGAGTACCATAGATAACACCACGGGAGCTCTATGATGCAGAAGCAGTGCTCTGATGTTTCTTCTAGTTTTTCTCACTTTCTCTCTGTTAATAGTATAAAATAAAAAATGGATGGGGGTATAGCTCAACAGCCTCACACAGTAGTGAAGGGAGGCTTGGATTCATTTCCTAGAATTACATACTGTAAGTCTTTTGGTAAAATAATTCATTGCTATTCTTTGAGTAGTGCAATATCACAGAGGATTTTCTTTTTAATGATAAGAAGCACTGATAAATTTATAGTCCTGTTATTATTGGTATTATTATTTTACCATAATAATACCAGCTCAATTATTTTCAGAAGCACTGATTTGGTAACATGAATTAAAAATTGACTTGAGTTCAAATTTCTATATAACAAATAATATCCCTATATCTATAGTTTACCTTAATGAGAACGAAGACTATATATTTATAAACAAATTAAAATTTTTACCATTAGTTTACACTACTAAAATATTTGAAGAGTACAACTTCACGTGTGTAAGAAGCTCTATTATTGTTCTAGTGTCATCTTACTACCAAAATGACCTCCTCTACCCATTCCTCCCACTTTATCTCTGAACATTTCTTATAAATATGCTAAGAATCAAGGCAAAATATGTCTTATAAGTATGGTGAGAGACAAGCTAGAATGATTTGTTTCAATTTAGTTGGAGACAAATCTGGTTTAGAACTAAAGTTTAGAATATAATTTCAGAAAACTAAAGAAGTTAAGACAAATAATACTTTCCAAACAGAATGTGCCTAACAATAAGGATTTTCAAACTACATCACCATGTTAAACAATAATCTATGTTATGAACTATCTGTTATGAAATGTTACAGGACATACAAAAGCCTACCTTAGACACTAACCCCATCTTACACACTTTATCTGCAACAAGTTTCAAATTCAAACCATGACTTGCCATTTTTAGATGTGATCTGGTTTAATTCTGTATATTCATGTAATAAGTAATTCATTTTCCTTCTCCCTTGTTAAGATATGCTTTCAATATATATAAGAATTCAATTCAGTTTTAAGTACAAATTCAAAGTTTAAAGTACAACTATGTTTATCTAATCTACAATAAAAATGCAATAAATCCAAAAGCTCTGAATTTAAATAAAAAAAAAAAAAACCTTGTGACTCCAAAATAAATTTGGAAAAATCAACTGTCCCACATGATTATAAAAATTATTACGGAGCTACTAAAATTCCCCAATCATTATTCTGTGATTACAATTGGAATGATAACCTAAAATATGAGCATAACAGTTAACATCTTTGTCCTCTTATTTCAAACTATATAAGTTACAACATTATTGCTGACACTATAAAGTATATGGTAAAACTAAGTGTTAGCAACTGATAGAACGTAAAGCAAGATAAGTAGGTCCAGCATAGCAAAGTGAACCCAAGAGACTTCTCTTACGCTACATATACAACAGAACAGAACAGAGCCAGGGAAGTAATAAACAGAGGAAAGATGGGAGGGCTAGACACTCATGAAAAAGCAACAGGCCAAGTTATCAAAGTCAATATGAAAATAAAACTATGGGAAGGGAGTAAAACAGTTATAAGGGAAAAAAATACTTTTCAGGATGAAAGGAGAGGGGCAGAAAAGAATATCTGATTTAAAGTCCATGCTACCACCTCTTATGTTACAGAGAGAAAAGTCTAAAACACAATCATGCCAGATTTGCTCTTTCTCCTTTTCTGACATTCCTATCTCCTACCCTTGACTTTCATTAAAAGAATAAACTTTTCTTTACCTCTTTCCCATTAATGACTATCCTGAAATGTGGGCAATGAAGGTGTTGATTTTACCTTTTCACTTCATAACTTATTATAATTTCTCCAGATCCACATTTAATTATATTTAGTGAATTACTATGACACTTAGTTCTAGGTAGTGATTTTTGCTTTCTCAGTCACTATAGAAAAAACTTTTCTCCTCCACATCCCTTTGTGAATTATGTATGGCATAGCCTTTAAACACTGAGTTCGGGAAAGTTCATTTTAATACAAGAACATAGCAAATAACAATGTTTCTTTAAATAAGCCTCTTGAGCAGTTATTCTCATGGCTTATCCTTTCTAGATAGACAAGCTCTGGCTAAATCTTTAGATCCTGACCAAAGAAAAGAGATAATGATTAAATCAATTTTACAGCAAGCTTTAGAACTAAGTCATTAGAAAATCTGGAGTTAATGAACGCTATCTAACCCACAGTAAAAATGTCTTTTTCAAAAATGATAAAGCATTAAAATTTGAGTTTTTCTCTATCTTCTATGCACTACAAGCATTGGTCTACCACAGGTACTCACTCGAAAAATGTGCCCACCAGAACCTCTTCCGTCTGCAACACTCAAGGCAAGATTGCCTTGGCTGCCGTGCAGATCCCTAGAGCTGCCATAGTGAAAGCTGCTTACAGCAATGAGATTGGAATTAAAGGACCTTGACAGCATGCTCTGAATAGAGAGGGATAGATTTAACAGAGATTAGTGTAGCATGCAAATTTCACAAGACATGTTATAAACATAGAAGTATTTGTAAGTCCCAATACCACTCAGAAATACCATGCAACAATCAACTGTTCAGTGCCTTGGAAGAAATGGACACTATTAATCATAAATTTACATGGCAACATACACGTAAAACATACATGTAAACAAAGCAGTTCACATTTGTAAACACTAAAGAAGTATAAAGATACCACAGCTCTCATAATGCTTTTTAAAAATATATATAATTCTTTATTTCTATCACATCTATTAGAAGTTTTTCAGGAAAGAAGTGATTCATAGTCAGATGCACGCATACATGCAATTATCCAGGGCATATAATTTTACCAACAACCACTTATTTGTAAGTCAACCTTTAGGATTTCCATAGCTTACACTTACATGAATGCCTAGGAGCCAATCCTAGAGCTGTCTAAATGTACTTCAATAAATTTGCAGTCTGATTCTCATTTCCTTTTTTTGATTCCCAGAGTTAACTACCATTCTTTTGTATGGTTTCTTTTAATCATGACCTGAATGTTCACAGTCTGATGGTTAAGCTGTGAGAAACTATGTTTTTAATATGATTTGTTATTAAAAAAACAGAAATGCCGTAACAAATAATGTGTATTACCTCCGAAGAAATATCTGTCTTCTCCAGACTGTGAAGCTGATCAAGAAACACTAATATAACATTTCATAAAAAATATTAAAGAATTATAATGTAATATTTAATAATTTTGTGAATTCAAAAAAGTCTTACCTAAACAAAAAAATCTTTATAAAAATTAACAGGCTAGACATTTCACTTTTCTAAACCATCTCACAAAAAGTAAAAATTTGGCAGAGTTAAATCAGAGGTCCTAAATCAGAGGTCCTATAAACATCTGTTTAGATTGCCAAAGAAATTGTACACACACACACACACACACCTCAATACATATTCATATTTGTTTGTTTTTTTAACTTTTTTGCTGGATTTTACTAGGACTTTGTTGAAGCTCTATACCTGTGTTATTCCACCAAAACCAAGGAACTTTTCTTTTTTTCCCCCCACGTAAAGGGAGAGAGGAGACACCACAGCACTGCTCCACTGCTCATAAAGCTTTTCCTTTTCATAGTGCTCCCATGTAGTAGCCAGGGGCTGAAACTCAGGTTCTTCTATGTGGTAAAGCGTGTATTTTACCAGCTAAATTATCTCCTGGCCAGCTCCCTGCCATCGCATGTACACACACACTCACACACACATTATACAGTTTAAACATGTTAACTTGTATGTTCTGACTCATTTCAATGATACACCGATCTTGAGTGTTTACCATCTACTATGAACATAAGAGATATTTATAAATATTCCATTGATTAAAATAGTCATAGGAGACTGAAGCTCATACAGGTCTGTTTTTAATTTCAGGACTATAAACAGACATCTACATAAAACTGCACCCTATTCACAAGGCATGAACACACTCTGCAGCATTTAATGAGATGTCGGCATGCATCCTGGACACTACTGTATGTACATGGTAAGAGATGTATAAATAAGTAAATACTGTGATTAGCAAGTAGGTGGAAGGGTAGAAGGCGAAGTCACTACCACATGGTCTCAGAATCATATATGCTTCAACAACTCATTTATTTATTACTACTAATTCCATCTAGTCAGAAATTTTGATCTTTTTAATTTTACTTTTAGAGGCATTGTGAAATACCTTAAGGAAAAATTAAAAAATATTCACTATACCATCAAGGTTGTATCTGGAGTAAGAAGTAGTACAGAGGAGCAAATAAAGAAGTAAAACTTAGGGGACAGGTGGTGGTGCACTTGGTTGAGCGCACATGTTACAATACGCAAGGACCTGGTTCAAGCCCCTAGTCAAGCAGTGTTGCAGGTGTCTATCTCTCTTCCTCTCTATCACCCCCTTCCCTCTCGATTTCTAGCTGTCTCTATGTAATAAATAAATAAAGATAATTTTTTTAAAAGTCCTTTAAAATAAAAAAAAGTAAAACTTCAATATAAAGGGGCCAGGTAGTGGTGCACCTGGTTAAGTGCACACACACATTACAGTATGCAAGGACTCAGGTTCAAGTCCCTGGTCCCCACCTGCAGGGGAAAGCTTCACAAGTGGTGAAGCAGTACTTACTACAGGTGTCTCTATCTATCTCCCTCTCTCCCTCTTTATCTCCTCTCCTCTCAATTTCTCTGTCTCTATCCAATAATAAATACATAAAAAAAATTTTTTAAATTACAATGTACTGTCTGCTCCATTCCTACTGTTCATCAACCATTTTGTCTCAATTTATGTCCTGATACCTTCCAGACACCAAGTTGCAGATGCTTCCATGATTCCATCCTCACTTGTCTGGGTAAACTACCTCACCAATGTGTCCTGGAACCTTGCCTCTCCAGAGCACTGGTCCACTGGGGAAGGATAGAAACAGGCTGGAGGTATGAATTGACCTGCCAATGCCCATGTCCAGTGGAGAAGCAATTACAGATGCCAGAACTCCTACCTTCTGTTACCCTCCCACCCCACCCCCCCAAAAAAAAACCTTGATCCTTACTCCCAGTAGGGGAGAAGTGATAGAAGAAGGTAACAGTGCTTTGAACTACAACTTCATCAGCACCCAGAGAGAGAGAGAGAGATAGGAGGAGGAAAAGAAGAGGGACATATGGAGGTAGTAATGTTGTCATTAGTGGCTTAGAGAGGAAGAGAGGATTGGATCAGGAAGAAAAGTGGGGCAATTATGTGTTGGTATGCTTCTAAAAACCCCTTGTTTCATTTGGTTTAAATCTCCCCTGCTTAACACTGCATTCTATTTACATAACCACTTCATTCTATTTACATAACCCTCTGTTAACAAGCACCACCTTCCCTCCAGGGCATTGGTGGTTTAGTGGTAGAATTCTCACCTGCTCCGCCCCCTCTCCTTGTCATACCCTGATTTTCACCAGTCACTTTTCTCTCCACCCTCTCTGCATAGCATCCCGTTCCCACCCTACTGGGCTAGTATATTTATCAAGACAAGATTGTTTGTAGTTAGTTTAGCTCAGCTTGGTATAGATTGCGCTGCGTCCTGCATGAATAAAGAGACACTGCGTACAACCCAGCCATGAGCCCCTGGTCGTCTGTTACTCGCCCGTGAAGCCAGCGCAGTGAAAACAACAATTATGTACAAATGTAGACAGATAGTTGTAGAGATGTGGTGGCTTGCAGTGGAGTGACTAAAGATTCAGAACCCTGGTGGTGGGAATAGAGTGAATTTATACTCCTGTTGACATGTAATTTTGTAAATCAATATTAAATCACTAACAAAACTTTAAAAAAAATTACAATGTGCAAAAACTCAGGCTTAAGCCCCTGGTCCCAATCTGCAAGGGGAAAGTTTTACAAGTGGTGAAGCAGTGCTGCAGGTGTCTTTCCCTCTTTTGTTTTTTGCCTCTAGGGTTATCTATCACTGGGACTCATTGCCTGCACTATGACTCCACTGTTCCTATGGCCATTAAAAAAAAAAAATCTGTTTTTGGATAGGACAGAGAGAAATTGAGAAGAGAGGGGGAAGACAGAGACACCTGCAGACCTGCTTCACTGTTTGTCAAGTAACCCCCCCACAGGCGGGGAGCAAGGTGCTCAAACTGGGATTCTTGCACTTCGTAATGTGTCCGCTTAACCCCATGTGCCCTTGTCTGACCCCCTTTCTCTCCTTCTTTACTTCCTCCTTTTCCCTCCATTTCTCTGTGTCTATCCAATAAATAATAAATAAAATATTAAGAAAACACTTTAATGTAGAATTAGGTAAAGCAAACTTACATGAAAACTAAGATCAAAAAATAAAAATAACAAAGAAGAAACTTCTGAAAGATTTAAAGAATAAAATACTCTGAAAGGAATATGACAGAGCTACAGTAACATAATTTTATCTTATTTATTTACTTATTTATTTCTGCCACCAGGATTAGTGCTGGGGCTTGGAGTTAGCACTACAATCCACTGCTCCCAGCGACCATTTTTTCCTCCCTCCCTTATCATTTGATAGGACAGAGAAATTGAGAGAGGAAGAAGAGACAGAAAGACAGATACCTGCAGACCTGGTCTGCTTCACCTCTCGTGAAGCTTCCCCCCTTACAGCTGGGGAGCAGGGGCTCAAATCTGGATCCTTGAACATGGTAACGTGTGTGCACTCAACCATGTGTGCTATCGGATGGGCCCCATTTTTTTTCCCTCTTATACTTAAGAAATGTTTCCCACCCAACGAGCTGAAAAACACTACTTGAGAGGCAACCAGCAGAGTCTGGTGATTGTGCTAGTGAACATCTTGGCAAGTATATCTGAAAAAAGAAAGTCTCTCTAAACCAGATATAACCATGTAATCTCTCACCACAGGAAGCTCATGGTCTGGGGGTGGGGAGGGGGAAGGAGGAAAAAAGAAAAAGAAAAAAGGACTTGGGAGGTGTACAGTGGATAAAGTGTTGGACCCTAAAGCATGAGATTCCAAGTTTGAGGCCCAGTACTGCATGTGCTAATGCAGTGCTGGTATTCTCTCTCTCACTCTCGTAGTCAATGAATAAATAAATAAATTTAGAAAAAAAAAAAGAGAACTCTTAATCTCATAATATGATCCACTCCAAGAACTATGGGAATTACCCTGTCAGTTATAGATTTATGTTCAGACATAGCTGACCTATGTCCTCACAAAATTTATCTTAGTTTTGGTGAACTAATTTTCATCTCTAAATTATCAGTGGTCACAACTGGGAAACTCAAGTTATGTGCAATCCAAGCAATTGTATGCCAAATGTCAAATTATAAAAGTTGAAGGGAACTGGGGATACAGGATAATGGTTATACAAAATGATGTTCAAGTTTGAGGCTCTGAGTTCCCAGGTTTAATCCGTAGTACCTGAGAAGTTCTCTGGTTTTAAAAAATATAAAGATACAGAAGTAATTTAGTGAATAAATAAGAAGGGCACAATGAATAACAAAGTAATTGCTACTTATTAAATTCCTTGCATATCTCAGTCATACAGGAAAGACTTAGGAGAACAACCAACATGTTAAAATACACAGAATATAAGAAATCCATTTCTTCAGCTCTGCTATTTATTCACTAAGATTTGATGGCATCCCCAAGAACAAACTATTCAATGCACTAATTTTAAATCTAATTCTTCTTGCTGGTTAAAGAAATATTCTAATCAGCACTACACACTTATAAAATCTATTTTAGAACTGCCTGCTGAATTCATTCCTTAGTCTCAACTCTTACCAATGAAACTTCCATTTCAGGGCCAACAAGGTAGTTTACCTAGGAGGGCATCAGCTTTTTCACGCACAAGCCCCAGGGTTGAGCTCTGTCCCCACAGGACATGGGGAAGCTTCAGTGCCATGGTGTCTTTTCTCCTCTCCCTGTCTTTCTTTCTATGTGAAAACTTTGTCTCAGAGTACCAAAGCAACAACAAACTTCATTTATATTATGAACACTATACTACTTAGTCAACTTAACTTCATTCTTTTCCTTCTCAAATTCAAGTCTATGCTATCACCAGCATTTTTCTAATTTTAAGATGTTTACAAATTCTGTAAGTTCAAAGAGCTTCAACAGTATGCAAAGATCTAAAATAGCCAAACAAATAGATACTGGCCTACAGATGACCAGCTACTTAAAATTAAGAGAATTACTGAAACAATCAACAATCATAAGCAGAGGTTCAGTGATACTACTCATATCTTTTTAAAAAGGATTTACTAACTCAAGAGAGAAGGAAGAAGAAAGAAACAGGCACATACAATCGTGGGGACTGAACTAAGGAACTCATGCTTCCAAGTCCAATGCTCTAACCTCCTAGGTATTATTACCTCGATGGCATGATACTTTATTTTAGACCATAGGACTAGCATCAATTTTACAGCATCACTTTTCAACTATTTCCAATAATTACATTAGAGTGGCCCAGGAGGTTGTCTGCTAGGCAGAGCACCCAACTTACAGGCAGAAAGTCCCATGTTTGATCCCTGGCATTTCATATGCCAGAGTAATGATGTTCTCCATAAATATATTGTTTTATAAAAGACATAGAAACATATAGTCATCTAAATTGAGTGGCTCAAAAAGATAATTCACAAAAGCAAAGAGCAAATGCCATGCCAGAAGCCATCTGTGTGAAGGACAATGTTAGTCACACACCATCAACTAGGAAAAACATCTTAACTGAGAACCTTACATTTGTGCTACATTTCCCTGTTATTTTGTTAGCTATGCAGTAAGCTGCTGCTTTTTATATAGTCAACAATTATTAATAGGTGAGAGCAGGAGGTAAAAACCCTAAGAGGAATACATGAATAGTACTGTTTATAGCATGTGTGGCAAAATCTAGAAGAGATACACATATGAAATGAATGTAAGCATTAACAAACACTTGGGAGAAAGAGAAAGGAAAAAAAGCTAATCTTATTAGCTCAATTGCTCTGACTCCTGGGTCTCAATTTAGAACTATCTTCTCAGTAATAAGGAAAAATTCCTAGATCGTAAATGTACATTTAATATGTATATTCCATACTCAGAAGCATTTAATGCTTCACCTTGTTTTATTAAAACTAATGCCAAGTATTGTCCAGGAAAATAAGTCAATGAATAAGAAGAAAGAAATATTTGTATTTAATTACCTTTTCTAGCTTTTTGGCCTCAATGTGTCGTAGTACTTGTTCTCGCCAATCATGAGGAACTTTACTTTTTCCTGGTGGATCTAGTAAAGAATGCTCAGAACCGACCCTTGTATTTGGCCTTTTTGAAGGACTAGTCCGTGAATAATTGAAGTCACTAACTGACATAGTTCTCTCTGGTATTTCACTAACAGAGGGTCGAGCACTCTGAGGCCTTGATGCACTTGGACCATCAATGCTGTATGTGCGTGCAGAAAGAGGTCTTTGTGATCCTGACATCATTGGAGTAGTTCTTCCCACTGAATGTAACTCTTTGTATGATAAATAATCTCCTTCAGGAATTTGGGCCCGCCTTGTGGAACCTGGTTCACCAAGAGTTCCAGAGGCTGTAGAAGACACACTACTTTGCCGCTGAATTGTAGCTCGAGCTGGTCCAGGAATAAGTCGATCATTGGGTGACATGGCCCACATTTCCCCATGTCTTCCTGCACCAAGTCTCTGATGTAAAAGGTATCCGGTATTAGCTCGAACGTTGTTATGGTTAGAGAAATTCATGTTGGCAGAATGTTTACCATAGCTGTGATTTTCTGTGCTCTCTGACCTTGGAAGGCGCTGCTGAGGAGGAAAACTGACCTCTATCTGAGGATTTTGTTTGGAGTGCCACAAAGTGTCCTTGACTGTAGCACTGCTACTATACTGGATATTATATTGTGGAGGACCTGGAGGACCATAGATTTGTGGTGTAGATTGTGGACCACTTGTTGTAGGGCCTCTTATTATATTTGGCTCTTCAGGATTATGATTTGAATCAAACTTAAAAACTGCCTTTGTACCTGATATTAAATCAGATGATGAAGAAGAACCACTAAATACCTGCAACGGTTGATCATACAAAAGTGTAGCAGACTTGCTTCTAACTATATTTTTTCCATCAATAGTAGATGTTACCTTTATTGCCGCACTTGGCTGCTGAGGTCCATTATCACTAAGAATGTCATAGATTTTTAACCCCCCAGTCTCCATATTAGTGATGCTATGAGATTTCACAACAGGTCCTCTTGGCCCACTCTTCTGAGGCGAGAGATCTTCAGTGCTTTTGGAAATACCCGTATCAACAGAAGAATCAGTGTCATGGGGTTCAGTCCTCCCAGGAGAATTCTGAGGATCTGCAGAATGTCCATTTACCTTATTTATGCATTCCAGCTTAGGATATTTGTTTCCGTTTTCCAAGAGCTCGGCTTCTCCTTTAGTGTTAATGTTTAAAAAGCCTGTTTCCTGTGTCTTTGATCTTTCCATCTCTGGCTGAAATGTATCATTAGTTACAAGTTTATTAAGATTCATGTTAATATGATCTAATTTGTGAGATTCATTAGATGTAGCCATTGAGTCAACACCTTTCTCAATAAGAACTAATCGTTCTTCAATATTCAAATCATATTCATGTAACTTAAAATCTTTTTTATCATGAATCTTGAATTTTTCCTCAGATGAATGGTTTAATATATCTCCATTTTGTAAAAGACTGTTCAAATTTTCATCTTCTTGCCTAGAATAAAGAAAATGTTATCAAATATAATGTACAGTTGTTATTAGTAAAGGGGATCACAAATAATTAGTTAACATACTGGTAGGCAAAACTGAATTGATGGTAGTTAGATAAAAGGCATTTGCTACTATGTATGTCATCAAAAGCCATTTTAATTATTAACTTAAACTTACAATATATAGAGTAGAATATACTAATAAAAATTTTAACAAGACTAAACAAGGAAGAAAATCAGACTTTAAAAGTGTAATCTTGTGGTCCAAGAGGTGGCACAGTGGGCCAGGTAAAGTGCTGGATTCTCAAGCATATTGGACTCTCTTCGATCTCTGGCAGCATGTGTACACAGTGATGTCTGGTTATTTCTCATCCTCATTAATAAGTAAAATATTTTCAAAAATGTAATCTCTCCTACTGTTGCATATTTTCAGAAAGGTGCTGTAACATGAAATACTTCCAAGATGGATACGTATAGGAAGGTAACGCCATTAACTTGAATAGCTTAGCACAGACCTAGTTGAGTGCACAAATTACAAAGCACAAGGCCCCAAGTTCAAGTTGCTGGCTACACACATAAGGAGGAAAGGGGTGGGAAGAAAGCTTCATGAGTGGTAAAGAAGTTGCAGGTAGGTGTCTCTCTACCTCTCTACCTCCCCTACCCCTGTCAATTTCTCTCTGTCTCTAACCGAAAATAAATAAAAATATTTTTAAAAGGTATATTTAAAAAGAGTATAGAGATTTTTCTCACAGTTTTAAAACCTTGATGAATCAGTTAATTATATTATCTAAGCACTTATCATTAAAATCAAATATGCAGATATGGAACTGTACAAAGCAAATAACAATTACTCAGTTCTGTATTAAATATGAAAATTAAAAGAAGAAAATTGTGGTGCACCTGTTGAGAGCAACAACAAGTTGCAATGTGCTAGGACCCAGGTTGGAGCCCCGGGTCCTCACATGCAGAGGGAAAGCTTTGCGAGTGGTGAAGCAGTGTTGCAGGTGTCTCTCTGCCTCTCTCCATCTCTATCTCCCTTTTCCCTCTCAATTTATGGCTATCTATATCCAATAAATAAAGAAAATAAAAATTAAAAATTAAAGTATTACTTAAAATGTAATTACACTGTACTTGGAAACATTTAGAAGATATGCCATCCCAAGGTTACAGAAAATATTTTATTTCCACTTAGCAATATAAAAACATATGAGCCCTCTTGAATAAACATTCAACTTATGTTTCAACAAATCCATTTTTCTATTAATCCCTCTAGTAGGTAACAGATAATATTCACTATTAAAAATATAACCAAAAAAACATGTGGGTATATTCCTTTCTTTGTACATACTCAATTACATAAACATGAGATTTATAAAATTCTAGCTCCCCAATAGTATCAATAAAATTTTATTATTTAATACACCAATAATTGTGCTCGCTTCGGCAGCACATTTATTAATACACCAATAACTATCTTAATACTCAAGAGGTTACAAAAAGTATTATTTACCACCAGACTTATTGCTAGGGCTTGGTGCCTGTGACAATCCATTATTCTCACTGGCTTTTTTTAAATTTTTGACAGGGGGAAAGAGACAAACATAGAGAGGGGAAGAGGTAGGGAAGAGAGAAACAAGGAGACAGTACCGTCCCACTGCTCATGAAACTTGTACCCTGTATGCAGGTGTCAAGGACTTGAGCCCAGCTCCTTGTAAAAATTTCATCATATTAGGTATTTTAGTCAAACTCAGAGGTTATAAATGATTAATCATAATTACTACAATATACATAAATGTTGAACTGATTTGGAGACATCAAATGAATCTTCCTTTCACAACAATGAAAATCTATCAATTCAACAAAAAAAAATTGATTTGTGCCTAGAATATAAGAACAATTTAACTCTAAATCAGAGTTGAAAATATCCATTCAATAAGCTTTAGGTTTAGTAATAACCCAATACCTTTCTAACAAGCATTCTAGTTGATAAATTCATGTGAAGGCAAAATGGTAAAAAACCAAACACACTTTGATAAACAAGCTCCCTGATAATCCAAACAAAACCTATTCTAAAATTAATACAGATTTCAGAGAATCTGACATACAAACTTAAATCTAAGTCAAAGGCAGGGCACAAACCAAAAGTAATTGGATGAATCCTTCAATGAAATAACTCCACAGTGATTTGGCATTTCCAACTCTTGAATTATTATAGACAGTTATGCTGTAATATATAAAAATATTATAAAATTGTTCAACCTTTTAAATGAAAAAAAATTAGAATACAATAAATCTTAAGTTCTTTCTGTGCCTATTTAAATAACTAAGTTAAAATGGAAATATCTAAGAATTAAATGACTGGGTAATTAAGTCATACATTGCCTCTATCACTTGTATAACTTATGAATTCCTTTCTGCTTTAGTCATACATTTACCATATTATATATTTCTTTATTGTAAAACTAAAATTATTTTAACATGCTCACAAACCTGATTTTAGAATTTAAACCAATATGAATTTGTTTCACTGGAGAGCAGAGTGAAGTGTCTTGACTACTATCAGTATTAAGAGAAACTGAGTCAGACATCCGAGACGGAGAAGAACAGTTGCTGTTATTCTGATTACTGTTGTGTGTGACTTCATCTGATAACGAATCCGTATCCTTCACATCATCTGAAACAAAAAATAAAACTTGACAAATTCAAAAATTTATGTGAAATATTTTCAAGTGATGGCTAGTGGCATTTTTATTGTTTCTGATTTAATAAAAGATGATAAAAATTATAGATAGACCACAAAGTAACTAGGGCCAGAGGCACAGCTCACTAGGTTATAAGGTACTTGGTGTTATGTTCTTAATTTAAACAAGTTAAACAGATGATGTTTTCTCCTACATATATTCTTCTTCTATGTTCTTATCATAGGATGACTATGACAATATCTCATGTATTAGGTAATACCAATATAATAGCATATGATACATGTAGCATAGCAAGTATTCAACAAATTTCATTACCATAATTGTTATAAAACCTAAACCATCCCCATGGAACATACCTAAAATAGACTTCCTAGCTTCATTCCACCCTAAGATCTATATTTTTATCTGCTCTATTCTTACTTTATGGTTCCTGTTTATTAATTTTGTCCTGCCTCATAGCTTACTGCCTTTCAGATACCAAGTTGCAGATGCTACTAGACACTATCCTTAACTCCCTGGGCAGATGACCTCACCAATGTGTCCTGGAACCTTACATCTCTAGAGTACTACCCAAAAGACAGAAAACAGGCTGGGGGTACGGATTGACCTGCCAGTGCCCATGTCCAGTGGAGAAGCAATTACAGAAGCCGGAATTCCCACCTTTTGCACCCCTTAAAGAATTTTGGTCCATACTCTCATTGAGGGGGGGAAAGTGTTAGGGGGAGATGACCAGAGGGCTCTGAACTCCAATTCCAACAGGACCAGAAAGAGAACAGGAAAAAAGGAAGGAAATTTGGTATATATTGGTAACAGGTATAGGTGTGACTTAGAAAGGAAAAGAAGGCAGGACCATAGAAAAAAATGGAAGGATATATATGAAGTTATAGAAATAATAGTCAACTTGTATCTGTGACCTTAAGAAAACTACTGCATTTTCCAATGGCGAATTCTGGAGGGAATGGTGTAGAATTATACATCTGTTATCTTATAATTTTGTAAATCAATATTAAATAACTAATAAAAAAATAAGCCATTTTGATATTCTTTCATTAATACCAAACTAGATAAAAAGAGATAATATTCAGTCGTTAGTGGAGGAAAGTAACGGAAAGGTAAAAGGACAGATATCCTTTAAGTTCCATTTCCTTGTTTTTTGTTTTTATATTTATTTTGGCCATGAGTGTTATTGCTGGGATTCAGTGCTGGCACTACAAATCCACTACTCCTGGCAGTCATTTTTCCTTTTTCTTTCTAATTTTTTTTTTTTTTAAACCAGAGCACTGTTTAGCTCTGGCTTATGGTGGTGTGGGGGATTGAACCTGTGACTTTGAAGCCTCAGGCATGAGAATCTGTTTGCATAACCATTGTGCTATCTACCCTCTACGCTTCTTTCTAATTTTTATTAGGACAGAGAGAAATTGAGAGAGGGAGAGAAAGACACCTGCAGACCTTCTTCATCACTTGTGAAGTAGGCAGGGTGTGGGGGCTAAAATCCAGGCCCTTGCCTTTGGAACATGTGCATTTATAACTGGGTATGCCACCACCTGGCCCCCTCATTTCAATTAGTTTGAGATTTTTAAAAAATATTTATTTATTCCCTTTTATTGCCCTTGCTGTTTTATTGTAGTCGTTGTTGGATAGGACAGAGAGAAATGGAGAGAGGGGAAGACAGAGGGGGAGAGAAAAATAGACACCTGTAGACCTACTTCATTGGCTGTGAAGTGAGAGTTGGGAGCCAGAACTGGGATCCTTGTACTGGTCCTTGTACTTTGCACCACCTTTGCTTACCCCGCTGTGCTACGACTGCCTGACTCCCTAGTTTGAGATTCTTTTTTTTTTTTTAAAGATTTTATTTATTTATTAATGAGAAAGGAGGAGCAAGAACCAGACATCACTCTGGTACATGTGCTACCAGGGATTGAACTCAGGACCTCATGCTTAAGAGTCCAATGCTTTATCCACTATGCCATCTCCTGGACCACTAGGTTGAGATTCTATGTGGCATAAAAGAATGGCAAGAATAGGGCAGGGAGGAGGAAAAAAAAAAGAAAGGGAGGAGACCACCTGGGACTGAAACAAGATAGGACTAGAACGACTTCAGGAACCCACCAAATCACAGGTGAGTGCAAACACGTGTGGCTCATGGACAAAGAGGAGCCTAAGGAGAGATTAAGTGGCTGGTAACAGTCCAGCAGTTTATCAGTTGAGACACCACCTCCAGTCTGTTCCACCAACAAGGGAACAGCTGAAGGGAGAAGAGGACTCCCCTGAGACTCACCAAGTGCAACTCTGAGTCTCCATTGCTACTGGCCTCAGAATCTGGAGCAGAGGTAGGGAGGCCCTGTGCTGACACCAGGGAACAGAGAACCAACCAGGAAAATCAAGAAGACCTATACCTCAGTGGCATAGCAGTGGGGCTGTGAAAGTCTCTTTGCATAACCACTGGATTATCTCTGCCACACCCTGCTTTATCTCTTGGTCAGGAGACAGTGATTAAGCTAAGAATCTTACTTATACTTTAAAAGCCCTCAGGCTCCCATAGCCTAGAGGGAAGAAAAAGCACAAGAGGCTTTTAAACCACTGAGCTCCAATTCAGGGATTAAAATACTATTAAAACAACTGTTAACTTCCACAACTGTGAACCCTTTAATTACCTTACTTAAAAACAAGTCAATCCAGCCAAGAGTGATAAGTAATTTGAAAAGTACTGAGAGAGGGACATCATAACATACTATATAGAATGGTTAAACAAACAAGAAGAAATATTGGAGAAATGAACCAGGACAAGAGTCCAGCTAAAAGCCCCCCAAAGGTTGAACCACAAAATAATGAGGTCAACATCCAAACACTAGTAAAGGAAATAATCACAGGAGTGAGTAAAGAGTTTGAAAGAATTGTCATCAGAAATGCAGAAGCAATAAATGAGACCCTGGAAGAAAACATTAATTATCTCAAGGTTATTAGAGAGCTGAAAGCTGAAATAGCTGAGCTAAGAACACAACTAGCTGAACAAGCTAAAACAGTATCAGAACAGGATAACAAAAGAGATGAACTCAAGAAAACAGTAGAGGGGAGAGAGAATAGAATCAATGAGGCTGAAGACAGAATCAGCAAGATCAAGAACGAATTAGAGACAACTAAAAAAGAAGTAAGAGATCTCAAAAAGAGATTAAGAGATGCTGAAAACAACAACAGAGACATATGGGATGAATTCAAAAGAAATAATATACACATTATTGACTTACCAGAGGAAGAAAGTGAGGGAGAGGAACAAAGCATTCTTCAGGACATAATAAATTATCTAGCCCAGACAACATCAAAGACATAAAGGTTCAAGAAGCCCAGATGGGTCCCAAACAGAATTAACTCAGACTTAAAGACACCAAGGCACATCATATTTAGAATAGAAAGGAATAAGGATAAAGAAAGGATCCTGATGGCTGCAAGAGAAAAAAACAAAGAGTCACCTACAGAGGAAAACCTATAAGATTAGCAGACTTCTCCACACAAACACTACAGGCCAGAAGAGAATGGTAAGATATCTATTGAGTACTCAGTGAGAAAGGCTTTCAACCTAGACTACTGTATCCTGCTAGACCGTCATTCAGATGACAGATGGAGGCATAAAAAAATTCTCAGACAAGCAACAGTTGAAGGAATCAACTATTACCAAGCCTGCCCTTAAAGAAGTTCTGAAAGGTCTACTATAAACAGTCAGACCACCATAAATATACCATCTAATAGAACACTCTAAAACTCTACAAAAATGGTGATTTCACCATTTTCAGCCGATCTTGGATGAACCTTGAAAATTTCATGTTAAGTGAAATAAGTCAGAAACAGAAGGATGAATATGGGATGATCTCACTCTCAGGCAGAAGTTGAAAAACAAGATCAGAAAAGAAAATACAAGTAGAACCCGAACTGGAACTGGCATATTGTACCAAAGACTCTGGGGTGGGTGGATGGGGAGAATACAGGTCCAAGAAGGATGACAGAGGACCTAGTGGGGGTTGTATTGTTATATGGAAAACTGGGAAATGTTATGCATGTACAAACTATTGTATTTACTGTCAAATGTAAAACATTAATTCCCCAATAAAGAAATTAAAAAAAAAAAAAAAAAAGACCAGGGATGAAGGAGTAGGTCACAAGGGGTAAGGGGTAAAATGAACTTTGGTAGAAGGACAATGGAGCTTTGGTATTGGTAAGGTGTGACAACACATTCTGAAGAGATGGGGAATTTTATTTCTCTAATACAGTTCTGAAAACAAAGGTTACCTAAAATAAACATAAAAGTACTATCTAGGGGAGTTGGACCGTAGCCGGCTCCCCAGCTGCAGGGGAATCGTTTCACCAGAGGTGAAGCAGGTCTGCAGGTTTCTCTCTCCCCCTCTCCATCTTCCCCTCCTCTCTCCATTTCTCTCTGTCCAATTCAACAACGACAACATCAATAACAGCAACAATAATAACTAAAACAACAAAACAACAAGGGCAACAAAAGGGAATATTAAAATTTTTTTTTTTAAAAAAGTACTATCTAAAAAAGGTTCTAGGATATAAGAACAACTATCATACACAGGAAAGTATGTAAGTTCATTGAATAATCTGGTCATTTTTGTACTCATCTGGTCATTTTGTACTTTCATCAGGTTTGCTATGTATCAAATTACATATGTACATATGGGTAACAATGAGTAGCTCAAGGATATTATAGCAAGTCAATGTTTAAAATGGAGCAATATTCTAGGGTCATCTACTTATAAACTCCATGCTCCTATACATAAATTTACATAAGAAAAGGTCCATTACAATGTCTCTTTAAAAACTGAGAGGATAAACAGAACTTTGAGAAAAACACATCTGAAATTTGCTTCTAAAAATGTTTTTAGATAACAATATTTAATGAAATACATTCCAAAAATTTATACATTCTATTTGGCTCCTTTATAATCTTACTGAAATATCTAACCTTTTTTGTTATTACTAAGTGCTACCACTTTTGGCTGGTTAATAGAGGTTTCAAGTAATGGTGGTCGCATCTCTGCCATTTTCATCTCTTCATCAGAAGAAAGTTCCTCAGATTCCTAATTTAAATAACAAAGAGATAAATGTTTACAGAAATTACTTTCAGTTTCTTTTAAAAAAAGTTAAGCCAAAGAATTTCAAAGAAAATATTCAATACATGTATGAGACTGTTAAAAATTTCAAGCTACAGCAATGAAATGGTGATTCACAAAATAACTGCCACACAGGTAGAATTTCTTATTCTTCCATATGTGTCTGTACACTAATCCTACCACCAAATTAGACCCTTCTCCATCACTGTGCACTGGGTTCCCAATGCCCTCAGCAAATTCCTACAATTGTTATAATCATTTCCAAAAAAAAAAAAAAAAATCACACAGCCATACCTCAAATACATCATTATGATTTACAATATGCTTAAAGTTCTCAGAGGCTTTCACATTTGCAGCCACTAGCAGATTCTCAGAACTGATCTCAGCTTCAGATTCACTGGACTTCTGTATGGAGTTTCCTATCACGTATGTTTCTTTTTCATCAGCTTTGCTTCTTACTGGAGTAGTATTTTCTGAAGTCTAGGCAAGAAAAAAGATAAAGAATTTGTGTATCTTTCTATCTATTCTAGTACTAAAGTGTAAATGAAAAAAAAACAATTTAACAACTTTCTTTTTTATTAGTGATTTAATAGTGATTGTAAGATATCAGGGGTACAATTCCATATAGTTCCCACCACCAGAGTTCTGTGTCCCTCCACTGGAAGCTTCCTATTCTTTATCCCTCTGGGGGTACGGACCAAAATCCTTTTTTTTCCCCTAAGACTTTAATTTTATTAGTAATTTAATACTGATTGAAATTCATAATTACAAGAAACAGGAATAAAACTCGAATTGTTCCTACCACCAGAGTTCTATATTCCCACTCCCTCCACTGTAAGCAGTTCTCTTAAGGTTGCAAATATGGGTTAACTATTATTTCTACAACTATAGTTCTATATTTGTATATATTTACCCCTCCCATTTTTCCCTATGGTCCCATCTTCTCTTCCTTTCCAAGTCACGCATAAACCTATCACTACATCCAAGTATCCTTCCGTTTTTTTTTTTTTTAATATTTATTTTATTTATTGATTCCCTTTTGTTGCCCTTGTTGTTTTATTGTTGTAGTTATTATTGTTGTTGTCGTCGTTGTTGGATAGGACAGAGAGAAATGGAGAGAGGAGGGGAAGACAGAGAGGAGGAGAGAAAGATAGACACCTGCAGACCTGTGAAGCGACTCCCCTGCAGGTGGGGAGCCGGGGTTCGAACCGGGATCCTTATGCCAGTCCTTGTGCTTTGCGCAACCTGCGCTTAGCCCGCTGCACTACAGCCCGACTCCCCCCTTCCCTTTTTTTTTTTCTTCTCTCTGGGCTTGATGGGAGTTGGAGTTTAGAGAGCTCTAGTTATCTTCCCCTATCATTCCTCTCCCTCCCACTGGGAGTATGGACCAAAATTATTTCTGGGGTGCAGAAGGTGTAAGTTCTGGCTTCTGTAATTGCTTCTCTGTAGGATATGGGGTTGGCAGGTCAATCCATACCTCCAGCCTGTTTCTATCTTTCCCTAGTAGGATAGGGCTCTGGAGAGGAGAGGTGCCAGGACCTACTAGTGAGGCAATTCAAACATCTTTCTATTCTGGATCAATCAAGGAAACTTAAAACATGGTAATCTATGGCAAACATACATAAATTGTTCACTCTGGGAACAGGTGGTACCCAATGATCTATGTATTAAATTAACTAATAATTTGGCTGAAGCTGCATTTCAGTATAGAAGCTATAAAGCAGAAGCTGGGAAATGGCTCTGGATGGTTCAGTTCAGGATTTGCATGCCTGCAGCTCCCAGTGATCACCACCAGAGCCATACTCTAGGTTCTGTCTCTCTTCTAAAATTAAAGTATTGTATATAAGCTATTGGGCTGTCGGAAAAAAGTGATGACACATTTTTGCATAGAAAATAGAAAATTATTTCATGACTTTTTTGACAACTCAATAAATAAAAACGAAGTTACAAAACTGACAAGGATGGATTAAGATATCTAATTCTGCGATTAGATTATCTTCAGCTTACTGTGGAATTTTAGTAATCAGTGACTTGAAAAACTTTCTGCTTCCAAGAAACAATATGAAGAAAAAGGTCCACTAAAGGAATGCACAAATTGGGAATTTGTGTAGGTTTCTGAAACAACACAACCAACCACCAGTGTTCTCTTATAGCAATGCCCTTTAAAGTTAGTATTAGATGAAGCCAACTAACATGATCAATGGGGGGGGAGTATTTCTTTAACAGTGAATTTTTAACATTCTTTATCTTATTCTGTGTTCAATGACTGTCTTTTATTTATTTTGGATAGAAACAGAGAAATTGATAAGATATGGGGGGAGATAGAGAGATACCTGCAGCACTGCTTCAACATTCATGAAGCTTCCCTACTGCAGGCAGGGACTGAAGGTTTGAACCAGTGTCCTTCTTCATTTGCACTCTAGCACATGTAGATGTGCCACTGCCTGGCTCCCAGATAATGATTTTTTATTAAAGACATTTCTCTGATAATATGGACAGTCTATATGCAGTTAAAATGATGATAATAATTAGTTTTGTCTGTTGAGATCAAGGTCCTAAATTTAAAAGCCTATCTTAATATATGCAAAAAGGATCATTATTTCAATTATAATTTAAAACTTTAAAATTGAGTTTTCTAACCTTTACACCAATATCATTTACAACTTGCTGGTCTTCGTGTGGTTTCAAATCTTTGCCAGAATCTTCATTAGTCTCTTCATCTTTTAATCTATGTACAATGGTTTGGACAGTTTTAACCATATTTTTAAGTTCATCTGGATATGGTGTTGGATATCTCTTTAAATTTCCTTCCTAGAGAAATATAACAAATGGTATTTAATATATGAACAAATATTTTAAATCAATTTCAAGTAACAATCTTATAATTCATCTTCATTACACTGGGTATCAAGCTAATAGGAATAACCATGTTTTTTAAAGGTTATAGGAAATTTATTGGAATAGACAAGTTAAAAAATGTCACCAAGAGAAGGGTTGACAGTAAAAAGAAACCATCTGCCTTGACTAGAAGTATGGACTGACCAGTCAACACCCATGTTCAGCCGGGAAGCAATTACAGAAGTCAGACCTTCCACCTTCTGCAACCCACAATGACCTTGGGTACATACTCCCAGATGGTAAAGAATGGGAAAGCTATGGGGGGGGGGGGGGAATCAGATCAGATATAGAGATCTGGTGGTGGAAATTGTGTGGAGTTGTACCCCTCCTATGCTACGGTTTTGTTAATGTCTCCTTTTTTAAATGAAAAGAAAGAAAGAAAAAAAGAAAGAAAGAAAGAAAGAAAGAAAGAAAGAAAGAAAGAAAGAAAGAAAGAAAGAAAGAAAGAAATAGAGAAAAGAAACCATCTGCCTCAAAGGTGAGACAGAGGGAGGCATATCAGCAAAGAGAGCCAACTGCCTCAAACTTTTTTTGTCCATTAGAGATTTTATATTGACTGACAAAATCATAAGATAGCACAGGTATAACTCTACACCTTTTTCCCGCCAGGGGTCTGTGTGCCCATTCCTTCCACTGGAAAATGCAGTAGTTCTCCCAAGATCACAGAGGTAGGATGACTATTATTTCTTTTTTTTTTCTCCCCCCCCCCCATATCTCTCTGTTCTACCAAAATAAATAAAGTTGTGAGGGGGGGGGGTTTTGCCTCCAGGGTTATTGCTGGAGCTTGGTGCCTAAACTATAAATCCACTGCTCATAGAGGCTATGTTTTCCCTTTTGTTACCCTTGTTGTTGTTTATTATTGTTGTTGTCACTGATGTCATTGTTGGATAGGACAGAGAGAAATGGAGAGAGGAGGGGAAGACAAAGGGGAGAGAAAAAGACAGACATCTATTTCACCACTTGTGAAGCTACACCCCTGCAGGTGGGGAGGCGGGGGCTCAAACAGGGATCCTTAAACCGGTCCTTGCACTTTGCACCATGTGAGCTTAACCTGATGCACTACCACCCAACCCCCTTGTTTTTTTTAAAAAAAGAAGAGAAAACAATAGTGGGGATAGATAGCATAATGGTTATGCAATGACTCTCATACCCGAGACTCCAAACTCAATCCCCCACACCACCACAAGCCAGAGCTAAGCAGTGCCGGATGACTATTATTTCTAGAACTATCTATATGTACATTCATTTTCCCATTTTTTTCTATGGTTCTGCCTTCTTTTCCTTTATAAGTCACCTACTACTTCTGAGTATTTTCACACACACCCCTGCCCAGGTCCTGATGGAATTGAAGTACAGAGCTCTATGGTTTACTTCCCCTAACATTTCTCCGCCTCTGGGAGTACAGACCAAAATACTTTATGGGGTACAGAAAGTGGAAGGTTTGGCTTCTGTAATTGTTTCTCCACTGAACATGGGCATTTTGTCTCTAACTTTTAAGAAAGAACATAGGTTGTTGAAAACATTCTAAACTTAAAAAGTACAGATTTATCAATAGGTAAGGAATTTAGCTATAGATTTCAATGTTTTAAAAACTACTTTAGCATACTTAACTATGTCCCATTCAGAGAAATGTGTGTGTGGGCACTGCCAAAGCTGCCACTTGGCTTTGAAACAGGTATGTTTTTCAGGTAGATATTTTAGTCAAATATATAATATGCTCTTCTGTTAACAGTTTTGAGAATAAAACTCTCCCAAGACAACCTAATAATCAATTTCTAAAGGGATCCAGCTACTTAGTAAAAAGGGGAAAATAATTACAGCCTTGTGAATGTGCACTTGTTATTTAACTGTAGCATATATCCTCAATCCCAGTATTTGTCCCTGGATTATGTATCTAAACAAATTGGTGAATAACAAAGGAAAGGGAGGATCATACTTATATAGACTCTGACATCTTTTTCCCTGTCATTGCCAAGGCTTCACTCCAGGAGAGGGAGAGTACTAAAGCTTTCACCACTGTTCTGGGGATCAGATTCAAACCTGGATGGTATGCCTGACAGGTGAGCTATTGTGCTGACCCACTATGAAACTGTTTTTGGTAGAACTTTACTTTTAACTGTAATGAAGCAAGCTGTACACTTTAACATTTGAAATGGAGTATCAGGGCCAGGCAGTGGCATACCTGGTAGAACACACATGTTACAATGCTCAAGAACTCAGGTTCTAGCCCCTAGTGCCCATCTTCAGGGAAAAAGCTTCACAAATAGTGAAGCAGAGCTGAGATGTCCCTCTCCATTTTTCTCTATCTATCCCTTTCCTATTGATTTCTGTCTCTTTCCAATAAGTAAAATATAGCTTTATTTTTAAAAGATCTGTTCTCATTTACTTAAAAACATAGTATATTCTAAGTCTAATGTGCAGATAAAGAATGAATATATATATATTCATATTCATACTCTGTGCCCAGGAAGATAAGCAATAGATAGAGGTGCTGCTGCACTCTCAAACATGAGGTACCAAGTCAGATCCTCTGCATCACAAGTACCAGAGAAATGCTCTGGTCTCTCTCTCTCTCTCTTCCTTGGTCCTTCTATATCTCTCACTAGTAAATGAATCTTTAAAAAAGTAAACATGAAGTATATTTAGTGCATTACTATACAAGGGTCTAGCACCTTCCAGCTGGCTATGGAAGCAGAAGGTTTTCTCCTCATAAAGCATAGTGGTATCAGGAATTCTTTCTTTTCTAACCCACACACTGCTTGGCTTCGTTTTATAGTGGTGCCAGGGAATTAAGAAATCTGCCCATTAACCACAGCTTTGTATTGCTCTCAAGTTATTTCAGATGAAATATGTATTGGATTGATAAAATGTCAAATGCCTTGAAGGCAAGACACAAGTTCAATATTTCTTTGTATTCCTCAAAAGAGCACAGTATATATAGCACCCAATATCTTATCTGAATGCCTGTGTCTAATATAAAAGAAGAACAGACTTACCCTTGGAGGTGCCTCCCTTTCATCTTTATCTTCATCACATTCAAATGCCACTTGAGCCCGCTGCTTCCTCTGTTCCTCCCACAATGAAGGATTAAAACTTTCATTATCTGAACTGAACATAACTAAAGAAAAACAAATATATATATATACATGAAAAACTTGTGTGCTCATAAATTGTATGAGTTTTGCTTACTAAGTCAAGACAGGTCAATGTCAGCAGCTAGCTATAAGTTCTACACACACACACACACACACACACATACACACACACACACAAACACACACACTCTCTCTCTCTCTCTCTCAAACTATTACATACAGAAGTTTATACAAAACAAAATAGTCAGAAATCAGGTGGTGGTGCGCACACGTTACCATGTGCAAGGACTCCAGGTCTCTATCTGTAGAGGGCAAGAGTTACAAGCAGTGAAGCAGCACTGTAGGTGGTTCTTTTTCTCTCTCCCTTGTGTCTCTCCCTCTTCAATTCCCCTCTGCTTTATACAATGAAATAAAATAAAATGAAGCATGGAGTGGGGAGGCTGCTAGGAGCAGTGGATTTATCTTTTAGGGATGGAGCCCCTAGCAATAACCCTGGTGGCAATGTAAATAATAATAAGAAGAATAAAATAAGTAATCCTAAGTAAAATAACACGATGCTTTTTGCCCATTTAAAAAAAAATTATTGGGGGCAGACAGTGGCGCATCTGGTTTGAGTACACACATTAAATTAGGCAAGGACCTGCGTTCAAGCCCCCAGTCCCCACCTGTAGGGAAGCTTCACAGTCAATGAAAACAGTACTGCAGGTATTTCTCTCTCCTTTCCTATCTCCCATTTTCTCATCTTCTCTGTGCCATAAATAAATATATATATATATATATAAATTTAAATATCATATTCAAATTAAACAAATGCTAAAAGCAAAAGCAAATATTGAAAACAGATACTAACATGGGTAATGGGGTCTTCTGTTCTGCTTTTTCTGTGTTCTCACTATTTGGTTAGTAATTTTTACCTTAGGGTCAAGGAGCTAGCTCACCCAGAGGGGTACATGCCTGACTGTGCGTGCTACACATGGGAATGCCATGAACCGCATCCGAGAGAGCTCTATGGGTAGTGGAGTGAAGATGTTTTGTGATTTCTCCCTCTTTCTCCTCATTCTTTAAATAGATGAATGAGAAAATTGGCCAGGGTATGGCCACTGACTGGTGGCATCACATAAATGTGAGATCCCATCACATTAGGGAAAAAAAAAAAAAACTTTTGTGGTGAAATTGGGAAAGGCAAGCAGTTCACAACAAAATCTGCTTCCAGTGGGTACAATCCCCTGTAATCTTAGAATCTTATATCCCACTATAAAATTGCAAATAAAACATTTAAAAAATATATTTCAGGAGTCAGAAAATCCCCTATCATTTTTAGGCAGTGATTTCAATCACCAGCCTAGCTCAAAGATCTCTTAGGAGTTTCAGATTTGGGAGTCGGGTGGTAGCGCAGCGGGTTAACCGCATGTGGCGCAAAGCACAAGGACCATCTTAAGGATCCCGGTTTGAGCCCCCAGCTCCCCACCTGCAGGGGAGTTGCTTCACAGTCGGTGAAGCAGATTTTCAGGTGTCTATCTTTCTCTCCCCCTTCTGTCTTCCCTTCCTCTCTTCATTTCTCTCTGTCCTATCTAAAGATGACATCAATAACAACAATACCTATGATAATAAAAGGGCAACAAAAGGAAAAATAAATATAAAAAATTTTTTTAAGAGTTTCAGATTTAATTTTTCCTCCTTCAGCATTGTTTATTGGACACGGATTGGAAACGGCAATGAAGATAGCATATACAGACAATCCCACACACCACTCTCATAAGGGTGGCAGCCTGCAACTGGAGAAGCAGCCCACTCTTCAACAGTAAGTGGGAGAGGGTGGGGCTTGGAGTGTTGGCAGCTTAGAATCCTCACTCAGTAGGTGTGGCTACAGATAACTCAGTAGGAATAGTCAGAGACAAAGAAGGATGAAGTGAGCATAGAATAGATGAAGCAGCCCTGGCCCAGCTGCTTAAGAGAGTGCATTCCTTGGCAGGGGAGACTGTTGGCCAGGGTTTGCTTGTGTCAAAGCAATTTTACACCAGAATTTTTTCTGAACTTATGGTAAGTAATTTTTGACATGTCTCTTGTTCTTTCAACATCTGCTCATCTACAGTAGAAACCTGTTAATATAAATCTCACACCTTTTGAGAATCAAGGTACAAGGAATTGACATCCAAACTTTCTCTGCATTTTAGATACCATGGGGGGGGGTAATGGTTACACAAAAACTTTCATGTCTGAGTTTCTGAGGTTTAGTCCCCAGCAATACCGTAAGCCAGGGCTAAGCAGTGCTGTCACTAAAAACAAACAAGTAATACCACTAGATCTGACTGCCCTGGCATATTCACTTAGTACTCTGCAGTCCTTCTCTCCATCTAAGACCTGGCAATGGCCTAAATAATGACAATGTGAGATGGTCCCACTATATTTTCATAGTTCTTTGCCCTCGATTCCAGTATCAATCTGTACTTCACCCATGTGTTTCCCTATGGTGGACCTTTTTAAGACCTAAGCTTCTGTCAAGCTGACAAACACTGATATCTTTAACCTTGTTTCTTTTTCTTCTGGTAAAACCATTCAAACAAAGTTTAATTCTTTCTGTTGGGTTGTTGGAAAAGTCAAGGTGCATTTTTGCATAGAAAAATACATCATGACATGGTCTGGGAGATGGTGCAATGATAAAGCACTGGATTCTTAAGCATGAGGTCCTAACCCTTTAAATGAGAAGCACTGTTATCAAAGACTAAGCTATAACACAAATTTCTCCAAATATGCCTATGAAACAAGAACATATCAAAGAAAACATTTTTTTCTTGCAAAGAATAATAAATAGCCTAAAGAAGTAAAGTTTTCCAATTACAAATCCTTAACTATGAAACAGAAGTTAGATTTTAGTTTTTAAATTATTATGTATTTTGAAGTTGTCTGCTTAATTTGCTACAACAATGTAATAAATAGTAACAGCCAATTTGATTTTGATAAACACAGTGCTAAGAATTTCATATGCAGTACTTCTTCTCTTTACAAAATAGTTATTATTTAAAGAAAAGTGAACAGTGGCTGATGAGTAGCCTTACCTATGGTATATTTTACAAGACTATTTATTAACTTAGGTCCTTTTTTTTTCAGTATGTCTATACTTAGAAATTGTAACTAATATACAGTTTATACTCACATACACTCAGTACAATATATATTAGAAACAATTTGCTCTTTTAATAAGCTTTCATATTATAATCGAAGATCACTTGTGGTAAAGGGTATATTTCCCTTTCTTGGCAAAATGTAAATAAGACTGTAGTAAGTAACAGTCAGAATTCAACATATCAGTAAAGATCCAAGGCCACTATTAATTCTACAACAATAGAAGAAAATATTTTCTGGTTTAATAGTCTTAATTATAAAATAAAAACATGAATTCCTAATTTAAATGTGATTTAGAACAGAGAGATTTTAATAGATTAAGTTTAAATTTAGTTTCAAGGAATCATGGAAAGATGTACACAGTGGGTCAGGCAGTGGCACACCTGGCTACGTACACACACTACGAAGTACATAGACCTGGGTTCAAGCCCCCAGTCCACATATTCTGAGAAGAAGCTTCACAAGTGGGGAAACAGTGCTGCAGATGTCTTTCTCCTTTTCCGTCTCTTCCTTCTTTCTCAATTTATCTCTCTATTCAAATTAAATAAGAGAATGTGCGTACATATTACATAAAGATGCATATGGTAAACAAATACTTCTAACTATACCCTAAGTGTTGTCAAATTTTCCCACTGTGAGAAAAACTTTTGACCACTTCTCTAAATTTTCTTCAAATTATTAAACAGGAGGAAAAATGTACTTCATACTTTTCGCTGTAATTTGTTAGTCTTTTTTTGTTTGCTTGTTTTTTTAATGGAAAGAGATTCTTAAATTCTTACCATCTTCAGTCCTTGGCTGTTGAGGGAACATGTAGTTAGTGAGCACCATTTTCTGTATCTCCGAGTCAGTCTCTTTTTGAAGAGGTATCAGGGGTTTGGACTGGTAAAAGAAAGTAAAAGTTTAATTTTCAATAATTCTAAGAGAAATACATATACAGCAATTCCTCTAAATAAGTACTCACTATTTCTCTAGAAAGTTTTAATGTGTAGGGTACAAAAATTGGTTTAAAAGTATGTCATAAAACTTTAAGCACTGATTTGAAACATAAAAATCTAGAAGATAAAATTAAGTTTGTAGGTAGTTGGGGAAGTGGCTCAACTCATAAGAGATTAGACTCTCCTGCCTGAGGCTCCTGACCCAATCTCCTACATCATATGTACCTAGATTTAGTACCCCCCCACTTCTTTTTGCCTCATGTGAAACTCTCACAAGTAATGAAGTATTTTTAATTAAGTTTGCATTATAAAGCTAACTCACATGGTATTACCAATGTGAGTTACCAAATATTAATACAGTTGGAAAAACTATGTGTGCATGTGCGCATGTGTGTAACAGTGATTTAATAAAGTTATGTATGGCACCAAAGCAAAAGACTCTGGGGAGGGGAGAGGTGGGGTGGAGAAGGAGAAAACTTTGGGGGGCTGATACATAATGAAACTACATGCACATGTCAGTAAAGCATGACTCCCTCTTTAAAAATAATAATAATAAGTAAATAAATAAATAGTCATAAAATAAGTCCTTCCTCCCAGAGGGGTGAAATGTCAGGGAAAAAATTCTATCAGAATCCAAAACATCTGTTACCAGGACTCTTTGGTTTTATTCCACTACTGAGAAGGAAGGGAATCTGGAAAACACCAGAGGAAATCAGGCACTATTTCTATTATCTAAGAGGGAAGAAATAAGGAAGGACACCTAGAAGTAGTTGCAAGTGTAGGTGTGGCTTAGAAAGCAAGTAAAAGCAGGGTTGTAGATGTGAATAAAAATGGAAGGGGATATATATATATCTACCCATCCACACACATACACATCATATCTATAGTCTTGGGAGAATATGGAAGTTTCTGTTGGAGAGGGGTGAGGGCACAAAACTGGTGGTGGGGAGGGTGTAGATTATCCTACTATCTTGTAATTTTGTAAACCACTATTAATCACTAATAGCAAATAAAAAATAAATGAAGTAAGTCCTTCCATTTTGTTATTTTGCTCACTCTAGTCTTTTTGTGAAGATGTTTTTCCAGAAAAATTTAGGTTTTAAACGCTATGTTGTAACCTGTTTCTCTCATTCCCTGTGCTCCCATTCATTATTAATGACGGCAGAAGCCACACAGTTTTGGAAGTAGAGACTTCAGTTCTTCATTTTTTCATAAGACATTTTCCCTAATTGGCTATCAAATGTTTTCAGTTTATTTCTTAATACAACTCATTTTATCAGTTTATTTCATCTAAAAACCCACCAATCCAGGCTGTCACAAACTGAACAGGAACTACCCAGTCCTCCCCTTACCTACCACTCTATTAAGTTGGATTTATTCTTGTGAACTCCTTGAAGGTAGCTAATTCCAGTCTATAATTTTACTCTCACTGAAACTACGTTCAAAATACACTTTGCTAGTGCTTTGAGAGACAAAACTGTAGCCATCGTTTGTAAGCACAAATTACTTACTTTGATTCACAGACCATGGTAAGTACAAAAAGACATAACCACTAACTGTTCAAATGGAAACTTAGCTATAGTGCTAAGGTATATTAACTGACTTCTTGTACCCCGTACATTTTATTTATTTTACTTTTACCAGAGCACCGATCAGCTCTGGCTTATAATGGTGCTGGGGCCTGAACCTGGGACTTTTGGTGCCTCTGGCATAAAAATCTTTTTGCATAACCATCAAGCTGCCATTGCAGCCCAAATTCCCATGAATTTTAAAACACTTTAGTTAGGATGGCCCATCAGTAATATCTGACGGAGTCTTAGGACTTCCTTCAGATGACATTCTAGGAAACTTTTTCTCTGCTGAGGGTCAATTAGATATTTATAACAGCATACAAAATTATCAACTTAAGAACCTGAACTGGAGTTGGTGTATTGCACCAAAGTAAAATACTCTGGGGTGGGGTGGGGGAGAATACAGGTCCTGGAAAAGGATGACAGAGGACCTAGTGGGGGTTGTATTGTTATGTGGAAAACTGAGAAATATTATGCATGTACAAACTATTGTATTTACTGTCATAATCCCCCAATAAAGAAATTTAAAAAAAAATTATCAACTTAAAAATTAGCACTTAATGTTGCTATAAGCAAAAGCTCTAGCTGCCTTGGCAGGGCTAGACAAAAGATTTCAGATTATATATGGTCTCTGGGACTAGATGTTCCTTATGCCTGTAATAAACATACTACCCTGGCGGGCTATTTCTTCTCTTTCTCCTCTGAGGGTCCTTATCAGTCAGCTTGATTTTATCTCCATAATAATCTTCTCTACACTGAATTTTAGTTCCAGTTCTGAATTCAAAGCTCAGCTACTGACTTTGGTTAAATCTGGTTTAAAAAGCCTAACAAGGAGTCAGGCGGTGGCGCAGTGGGTTAAGCGCAGGTGGTGCAAAGCTTAAGGGCTGGCGTAAGGATCCTGGTTCGAGCCCCCAGCTCCCCACCTGCAGGGGAGTCACTTCACAGGCGGTGAAGCAGGTCTGCAGGTGTCTATCTTTCTCTCCCCCTCTGTCTTCCCCTTCTCTCTCCATTTCTCTCTGTCCTACCCAACAACGACGACAACAATAACTACAACAATAAAACAACAAGGGCAATAAAAGGGGATAAATAAATTAATTAAATAAATACTTTTTTAAAAAAGCCTAACAAATGGGGGCCAGCTGGTGGCACACCTGGTTGAGCACACAGGTTACAATGCACAAACGTCCAGGTACAAACCCTTAGTCCCTACCTGCAGGAGGAAAGCTTCACAAGTGGTGAAGCAGTGCTACAGGTGTCTCTGTCTCTCTACCTTCCCATTCCTCTTAATTTCTGGCTGTCTCTATTCAATAAATAAAGATAGTTAAAAAAAAAAAATTAAGTCTAACAAATGGCTAGGCAGTGGCACAACCAATAGAGTGCACATGTTACCATGAGCAAGAACCAGGGTTCAAGTCCCCATCTTCACCTGCAGGGGAGGGGAGTGGAGTATGGGAGTGGGAGGTAAATTTCACTAGCAGTGAAGCAAGCAACAGTGCAGGTATCTGTTCCTCCCTATCTCCTGCTTCTCTCTCAACTTTTATCTCTATAAAATAAAAAGTCTAATGAATCACTTTTAATCTTAGAAAGATTTCTGCAAAGGTTTTTGAAAGTACCCTTCTAATTTAACTTGACAAATTTCTATAGATATATCCAATAGCTATAAAAACTTACAAAAGCTAGGGAGTGTTAAATATGATTCCCCAATATATAAATCTTTAACAGATGCAAGAGAAATGAGACAAAGTCAGTAACATTTGTTATTTATTGTCGTATGTTTCATATTGGTTTGGTCTCCTTCCCCCCACCTCTGGGAGAAATTGGTTTGGCCCTTGCTAGTTTCGCGCCTCTTTTTCTCCCCGCCCCCGATGCTAGGTAGTGCCAGGGTTCTTGGCGCGGCCACGTGAGGGGATGCAGGACAGATCTGTGTGGTGATTAGTTTAAGGGTCTCTCTCTGCCGCCAGAGCAGAAAGACAGGCGAGCACATGTTTGCCCGCTCGTGAATAAAGCCTCTCTGCTCAGCTGTGTGTCTCTGGTCATCTCTTGTTGGGAACATGTGTAAGCCTGATAGAGCTTAGGGAGAACCACCCCCATCTTTGGATGGAGGTCTGAGAAGATAACCTCTTGGTAAGTCTCTCTCAACTGAGGTGAGCATAAGGGGGGAAACTCAGACTTGGTTCTTTCTTTCTTGACTCTCATGCCCACAGATACCCCAGTACTTCCCTCCATTAACTGCAGGCCACATGGCTGCAGATTCACTTATTCAAAGTCACCTTCTGATCACAGAAGAACACACCTTATCACACACTTCATCACACACCTCAGACCCCAGACAAGAGAAATTCCAAACTATATGGCCTTTTGATATTCATCTTCTCTCTGTCTTACCCCACGGGTTCAACCCCTATGCTTCTCTCAAATACCTTTGGATAATTAAGTTGCTTGTGTCATGGAAAATAACTGTCTTGTATCTCATCAATTACTGTCATACCAGCCCCCTACCTTAGGGGCATGCTGACTGTTAAGAAACCTGTAATTTCTGACATATTTCAACAATAATTACCTCCATTGTTTTTCTATTTAACTCATGTCCACTTTGCTAATAAATGGACTCTAGGATTCTGGGATTCTAGGACTCAGATTCTAGGCACACTAAGAGTCACCTGGTGTCTTTTACTTTGTGTCTGTTACTTTGTGTCATGAGCGAGAAAGAACCAGCCCGTTACCTTTCCCCTGGAGACCACCCCGCCAGAGAGGGAGAGAGATACCCCGAAAGTCTCTGTCTACTGCTGCGAAGCTAGCCCGGCCTGCTGGAGCCCTGAACTTTACCGACAATTTATGAATCTCACCCAACCCCATGAACCTATAGCTTAAAAAATGAACGACATCTAAATATTCTGTTAAATAATTCTATGCAAATTAGAATGCATAATCATATAACATAATTGATATTTCAGTAATTCACAAAAACTAGAATGCCCACCTGATTATCAGAGAGCCACATAGCAGTCAATTGTTGTAGCTTTGTAAAGCTAAAGGGTAAATTCTTTAACCTGTGATAAAACAAAAATAAAATATAAACTTTAAAATGAGAAATGTTTTAAGGGCTAAGTTTAGTGGTTTTTCAAACAATATTACATCCTTGCTTAGGAAAAAGTAGTGAAATTCAGCAGAGAACCCCAACCTAGTTCTTTGCATAGTCTATAAGACAAAATATTAAAAATAGTTTCATAAAATACATAATTCTCCAGATGAGTCAATTCACTGATAGAAAAATTAATAATATAAAAACCTCATAAAAGTATATGCTGAAGTGGTATGGGAGATGGTGCAGTGGATACAACATTGGACCCTCAAGCGTGAGGTCCTGAGTTCAAACTTTGGCAGCACATGTACATAAGTAGTGTTTGGTTCTCTCTTCTGCTACCATTCTTCATGAATAGATAAACTATTTCCAAAGAAAAGTAAATATATGCTGAAATACATATGGCCTAGGTTCAAACTGGCCCCTGCCATACTCAAAGAAGCTTTAGTACTGTGGTGTCCTTTTTTTCCTCTCTCTCTCATTTTCTCTTTCTGCTTTTCTATCTGAAAATGCTGACCTGGAGTGCTGAAGTCCCAATGATAGCAACAAAATCAAGCAAACAAACAAAATGATATGCTAAGATATTAAATGTCAACCTGAGACACATCAAGCAATATCCATAAAATCGCTTGAGATATTTTATTTGTATCTGAAGAGAACACAAAACAAAAACACTCAGTGTAAGTTTCTTCTAAAAATTGTACTGCCTGGCACTAGAGAGAGAGCACACCAGGTAGAGTACTTGCTTTACTCAGTGTATGAACCAAGTTCTAGTCTCAGCACCATATAGGACATGCTATGGCACAGGAAAAAAACTCAAGGGCTACGATGTTTCTTTCTCATGATTTTTCCAACAGCCCAAAACATTGTGTTGTCAGTTGTTACTTTTATACTCAAGAATACTACTTAAAATCATAAGTGAACACAAAGAAATAGGAATGTCCATTGGAGGCCAGGTGGTAGCACACCTGGTTAAGTGCACACATTACAGTGCACAAGGACACAGGTTCAAGCCCCTGGTCCCCACCTGCAGGATCAAAGGCTCACAAGTGGTGAAGCAGGGCTGCAAGTCTTTCTCTCTTTCCCTATCTCCCCCTTCCCTCTCAATTTTTCTCTGGGACTATCCAACAATAATTAATCAATTAATCAATTAATTAATTTAAAATGCCCATTAGAATATTAAAATAGATGTAGCTTTAGGAGGTAGAGCATGAACACAACTTGGATTCTTGGCATCAATATGACAGTGATGCTGTTTATTTTTTTAATATTTATTTTTTTGTCATTGGACACAGAGAAATTGAGATGAGGGGAAAATAGAGAAGGAAAGAGACAACTGCAACCCTGCTTCACTACTTGTGTAGTTTTCCCTCTGCAGGGGCTTGAACCTGGGTCCCTGCATACAACGATTTTTCCCCATTCTTCTTCTCCTCTTCCTCTTTTCTCTCTCTCTCTCTCTCTCTCCCTTTCTCTCTCATAAGTAAACAGACCTTTACAAAAGAATACTGAAGTAACTAGTACCCAATTTAAATGAGAGTTTTTACTTAAACCTCCTATCTTATGCCTATTCACTCTTCCATTCCTATCTTTTAAGACAATATGTTGGAACCTGGGTGGAAATGAAAATTTAATTTTTCTTTATAGATGGTGGTTTCTCTTAAATAAAATGGAAAAGTCAGTCATCTTAACTAGTCAGTCAAGCTGATGTAAATTAAATCTCTAATTTTATAAACTAAGTGAGTAACATTGAATCTGAGTCAATCTTCTCCTTTATAAAATGAGGATACTGGTATATAATTTCATAGGGTGGTGTTTTGAAGACTTCAAAACATATTATGAAAACAGAATATAAAAATGCCCTATAAATGCTTTTATCATTATCATTAGATATCTTTACCTCAGGAGAAATCTGTTCTTAATTTAAACACTATTCCAATTTAACAAACCAACTGTAATATATTAGCTCTGCTTCTTGACTATAGTGTCTAAGACATGTGAGCACTTAACTGTCCAGAAAATATTAGCAAAAATTCAGAGTAAAAACTACTTTGTTCAACAGCAGTATTGAGGCAAAAATCTGACTTTAAGAATGAAAGAGGAAGAAAATGAATAAAGAGAGTTTTTTGTGGGGCCAGGCAGTGGCACACCTGTCGGTGGCTCAAATTACAATGTGCAAGGACACAGGTTCAAGCCCCTGATCCCCACCTGGAGGGGGAAAGCTTTATGAGTTGTAAAGCAGGGCTGCAGCTATCTCTGTCTTTCCCACCTCTATCTCTCTCTCCTCTCAGTTTCTCCCTGTCTTTATCCAATAATAAATAAAGTAAAGTATAAAAAAGAGTTTTTTATGTTGCTATAGAGGCTATGTAACTGAAACACAAAGCAAATTACTAGTGTCTGATTTTTTTTTTTTAATTGCCATAGTATCACTGGGGCTTCATGCCAGTATGACAAATCCACCACTCCTGCTAGCTACTTTTTCCTTTTATTTTTTTCTTTTCTTTCTCTTCCTTCCTTCCTTCTACATAAGTATAGATAGGACAAAGAGAAATTGAGGGAGTGGGGGGTTCTGCAGCATTGCTTCACCGCTTGTGAAGCTTCCTCCCTGAAGGTGAGGACCAGGAGGTGAAACTAGGTCCTTCTACATGGCAAAGTGTGTGCACATCTGGGTGCACCCCCCCACAGTCTGATGATTAACATCAGACAAAACTGTCTCATTCATTCTGACAAAGATTTTTATTTAGAAAATTAAAATGTACAGGGAAAGAACACAGATCAGATTATCATAAATAATGGAACATTAATTTCATCTAATTATAGTCTTCTATAAACCAACTAATGAATTTATTACAAACCTATTGTCACTTAAATTAATCACTTTTAGTTTTTGCATATCACCCATTTCCTCTGGAAGTGTCTCAAGTTTATTGGAATGGAGAAATAGCACAGTTATATTTTTCCAACTTCCAATCTGAAAGAGAAATATAAATTTAGGGATCAAAATGTGGCCTATTACTGAACAAACATATGCAAAACATTTCAAAATATGGAAAGTATACTATTCTTATTTATAAGATAAATCATTGTACTTTTCTTTTTTTAATGTTTTTTTATTTATTTATTTTCCCTTTTGTTGCCCTTGTTTTTTTATTGTTGTTGTAGTTATTGATATCATCATTGTTGGACAGGACAGAGAGAAATGAAGAGAGGAGGGGAAGATGGAAAGGGGGAGAGAAAGATAGATACCTGCAGATCTACTTCACCGCTTGTGACTCCCCTTCAGGTGGGGAGCCAGGGGGTTGAACAGTCCTTGCACTTCGCTTTGAGCCACGTGCGCTTAACCCGCTGGCTACTGCCCAACTTCCCGCACTTTGCTTTTAATTATTAATCTTTGGGCAGGGGTAGATAGTATAATGGTTATTGTCATGCCTGAGGCTCAAAAGTCCCAGGTTCAATCCCCTGTACCACTATAAGCCAGAGCTGATCAGTGCTCTGGTAAGAAATTTTAAAAATTTGGGGGAAAAAAAAGTTAATTATTAATCTTCATATACAAAGAAAAAGATTTCAGTATCTTTTCAATGAGGTGTAGGGAATGAACCCATGATGTCACATATGCATGATACCACTGCTGCCTGCTGGTCTATTTTTTTTCTTTATCATTTTTAGAGAGGGAGGGGGGAAAAAAGAGAGAAAGAAGAGAGAGTGTGGGGGAGAGAAGGCGTGCCAATGGACCAATCTACCATTACAGAGTTCTTTTGGCGCTCTCTCTCATGTTGTGCCAGAGCCAGGGCCTGCAGAAAGGCAAGGCATGCACTCTGCCTATGCAATCTCCAGAGCCCTGAGGTATTCTTTGAAAAGCAATATAGCCATAGCTAGTTATCATCCAGACAATTCAGTTACTTAATTATTTCTAAATGAAAATAAAACAGCACTGGATAGCTGTGACAATTAATTAGCAAAATAAATTAGCTTCAAAAATTTAAATACAGTACCTTGGGTGGTAACTGTTGCAAGAAATTATGATCTGCAGCAAAAGTTCTTATATTAGTAAGCTGGCCAATAGAGGAAGGCAAAGCTTCAATTTCATTGAAGCTACAGTCCAGTTCTTCTATTGATACTAACCTTTAATTTAAAAAAAAAAAAAAAAAAAACATTATTTTAAAAGATCTCCTATCCATTCCAGAACTTTAAGACACATAGACATCTGAATTTAACAAACCTAGCAAAATTGTTTCCACTGAGTTAACAGCAGAAACAGAAATATCCAATTTTACAATAAATATGCCCAACCTGTGATCATTTCCTTAGATGCTATGGGGCTCTCCTTTAGATACTATTTATGCAATTCCCTGAAAATATATGTGGCATTCTGAAATGAAAATTTAAAAATCTTCTAAAAAAATCACAAAAGTCTTACCCTCCTATAGAGTCCGGTAGATACATTAATTGATTTTCATCTATTTTAAGAGTTGTTACATTCTTCAGTGAACCTATTGAGAAAAGAAATATGCTTTTTTTTCCCCAGTTAGCACCAGAACCAATTGGATTAATGTGAATGCATATAAAATTTAATATATATTATTAAAAACTCGTTTATCCAATACATTTAAAATATAACCTCCACTCATTTCTTTTCTATTCCCTTAATCTATATTTTCAATTTCACTTACAAATCACCTTTTAACTTTAGCATGTATTTATCTACTAAGCTGTAGTCAGGTTAATGAATGTAGGCTTCATTAAGAATATCAAATGATTTGTCTGCTTTGCTCACTGTTATAATCATGCTTCTAAAAACAATGTCATGACACAGTAAAGATACACAATACAAGATCTATAGTAAACTACGGATTAAAGAAAAGGTAGGGCAAGTGAGATAGCATAATGGCTATGCAAAAGACTTCAGGTGCCTGAGGCTCTGAAGTCCCTACTTCACACACAAGACCACCACAAGCCAGAGCTGAGCACTGCTATGGTAGAAAGAAAGAAAGAAAGAAAGAAAGAAAGAAAGAAAGAAAGAAAGAAAGAGAGAGAGAGAGAGAGAGAGAGAGAGAGAGAGAGGGAGAGAGGGAGGGAGGGAGGGAGGGAGGGAGGAAGGAAGGAAGGAAGGAAGGAGAAAAAAGAAAAAAAAAAAACAGTAGAATTAAGATCATTTTCATAGGTGTGTCTCTTCCCACCCTCGCCCCAGTTCCTCTCCGTCCTAACAAATAAAATAGAAAGGGAAATATGGCCACTGGGAGCAAAAGATTTACAGTGCAGGTACCAAGCCCCAGTGTTAACCCCTGGTGGTGGTGGTAATAATAACTTGAAAAAATTCAATTATATTAATGATAGCTATGAATTTCTTTGCATAAAAAGAGCAAAGTAAAATTAACAAAGTAAACTGTACAACCATATAAATTAATCATATCAGGAAATTTTTCCAGTGTGGTCTATGACTGGTAGTACAGTAGAACTATTTCATAACAGAGTTTTCTATGTAAAGACTTTACATCAAGAAACAGCACTAAAATTTCTCAGATTTTACATTCCTAAAAGTCAACTACATGAAATGGAAAGCAATACGAACCAATAGTCTCAGGCAGCTGTTGAAGAGAATTGCTTGACAGCAGAAGATCTTGAAGGCCTTCACATGCTGAAATTCCTTCTTCAACCATTTCAATATTATTTTTAGAAACATCCAAATATGTGAGCTGTTTTAAACTTCCAATAAACTATAAGTAGAAAAATAAATCCAATGACACTACCTCAACATTAAGTAATTTGTAAGAAAAAAAAAAAACAGGTAACAAAAAAGTACCACCATAATTCATAATTAAACATTTAAAAAGAAGACTCATAAGCTTTTAAAATACAATAGCTACGAGTTTCTAAATTTATCCCAGTAGTTATAGTTAATATAAACTTTCTTGATGAACTCAGCTGTCTTTCATCTGATAGGGAGAATCATAGTGGTTCTAATGACTTCTTTAGACCTAGAAATGAAAGATCTATCAGCTGAAGAAATAAAAAATCAGCATGGAAAATATCCTATTATTAATAATGCCCAAGGAAAACTAATTGTAAAAAAAAAAAAAAAAAAGTATTTTGCAACTTCTGGGAAGAACATAGCATTAAACAGAGACTATTTTATAGAAGCCTACTATAGAGATTTTAAACTGATAAGAACAGATACTACACTTAATCTTAGCCAAGAGGCCGAGAAGCCTACTACAGAGATTTTAATCAAGAATAGGTTGATAATAAAAATATTAATTTGTTTTTAACAATCTAATGGTGTTAAAATTAAATAAAAATCCAATTTTTGATCATTAAAAGAACTATGAAAAGTCATAGTTTTTAAAACTGCAAGGGAGAGAAATGAAGTCATTAAAATTTTATATACATACCCCTGGAATAAAAGTTAGTCTATTACCATCCATCCAAAATTCTTTCAATCCACTTAGTTGTTCGAGTACTTCAGGCTTTTTGGTAGAGAGGGGGGAAAATGTATCAATAATTTACTTGAATGTCTTCATACCACAAAAAAAGCCCCTAGAAATTACTGATAACTTGTAGTAAAAAAACCAAACAAACAAACAAAAAAACATTAAAGTTTAGGGAGAATGCACAATGGTGCTATACCAGATTTGCATGACTGGGTCCCCAGAGATCCCAGGTTTAAGTGCTGGCACTATCGTATAACATAGCTGAGCTCCATCTCTGTCTCTCTGTCTCTCTCTCTCTCTCTCATGAAAATAAGTAACTATGTCTTTAAACTGGTCAGAGAGATAGCTCACCAGTTAGGGTGTGTGCCTTGCAGGTTTGAGCCCTGGCACCACATGGGAGATGTTTTGGAACTGGAGGAAGCTTTGATGATGTGGTATCTCTCCCTCTCTGAATAGAAAGAAGAAAAAAGTGGTTTGGGAGCAGTGAAGTACACACTACAAAGCCCCAGCATCACACAGAAAAAAGCAAATAAAAAATATTAAATAAATACGGGTCAGATGTGAAACAGCCAAGAGTCAAGGGTTTCTACTATATTAGTAAAGTGATACCCCTGGTCCCTACTATAGTTACTACAAAAATATTAGTAAAGCTAGACATTCTATAAAAGGAGAATACATTAGACTTCATCATCTGGTTACTTAATAGTGTCAAGTATTTATATATCTAACAAAATAAATAAAAATAAAACCATTAAGGGGCAACTATATACCTCAAAGTAAAAATGTTTAATAGTCCTCTGTAATTAGACTTGGCCCTACGGCAATCTAGCAGAATGGCCTAAAGAAGGCACCATAAATTCTCTAATCAAATATTTACTACTTAGGCCTAGACATTCTCCTCTCCTACCCCCTACTCCACTTCCCTCAATCACTACTCAACTAACACACGAAAGAAAGATAATCTCTTAATTTACCCTGATAGCATCAGTATGATTGTCACCACTTCATAATATTTAGAAGAAACACTGTATACAATTGGCCAAGAGATATACTGGCAAAGAATATATATATTAACTGAAGGATTATCTATTATCCCTAGACAACCTTTATTAGAATCATCAAACAAGTAAACGCAGTAAAATTTGAAGTTAACTTAGGGCCCACTAAATTCTTAAGTGTATTTCCTCCCCCAACTTGAGGCTGGACCCCATAAGCCTAAAACTGATTTGGAGACAACAAATAATACTCAATGCTTTAACAGCTGGGAGAAGGTCTAAGCTCATCAGATAAAGAGACTGGATATGGGCAAGAGACTAGCACACTTAATGATGGCCTTTTTGGTCACTACCAGACCACTTCATCTCTTGGGGTCCTAGTCAGAGAATCCTTGAATATCCGTATAAATATCCGCTGGGCCTAGACCTCTAGTAGACCACGCTCTCCACCATAACAGGTCACTTTCCTCAGAAACATCATCATAAGCCCTTTTGAGGACCTCTCCAGGACCTTGCTCTAACTATAAAGTAGCAATGGTAGGGACTCTCTGGATGGAGAATGGATCATCCTACTCTGATACTCAAGGAAGACTGGTCCTGAAATGAGTGCCGTCTAAAAGGTTCCCAGCTATGACCATGAACTGTGATCTCAGACTGATATGGACTTGGAAGTTATATAGGTTCCTATGCTGTATGTGAATATACATGTGCCCTGGGTCAGACTGACGTGGCAAACTGTTAAATATATTTATATATTTTCTTCAAGTTTGGGAGCTACTCTCTGCCCTAGTCCAATTAGCTATCAAATTTAAGCAAAAAATACATAAGTCATGGGCCACTAGGGAAACACCTAAAATAGACTTCCTAGCTTCTTTCCACCCTAAAAAAAAACCCTATTCGCATATGCTTTACTCCTACTTTATGGTTCCTGTTTATTAAACATTTTGTCCTGCTTCATATCTTATTGCCTTTCAGACACCAAGTTGCAGGTGATTCCATACTGACTACAATGGGCAGAAGACCTCACCAATGAGTCCGAGTCCCAGAACCCCACTTCTCCAGAGCTCTATCCCACTAGGAAAGATAAAAACAGGCCGGGAGTAGGGATCAACCTGTCAATGCTCATGCCAAGTAGAGAAGCAATTACAGAAGACATACTCCCACCTTCTGCACCCCAAAAAGAATTTTGGTCCATACTCCCACAGGGGGAGAAATGTTAGAGGAAGAGGACTGTGAACCCAAATTCCATTAGGACTTAGAAGAAGGGGGGGGGGGAAGGAAGCAGTAATAACTGTAATTTAGAAAGGAAGAGAAGGCAGGACCATAGAAAAATGGGTAGAAAGGATAGATAGATAGATAGATAGATAGATAGATAGATAGATAGATAGGTAGGATAGACAGACAGACAGACAGAGACAGATGGATGGACAGACAGACAGACAGAAGGATAGATGGACAGGCAGGCAGGCAGATATAGAAATAACAGTCCGCCTATAACGTAATGTTGGGAAAACTAGTGCAGCTTCCAATAGAGGAAATGGGGACACAGAACTCTGGTGGTGGGAACAGTGTGGAATTATACACCTGTTATAATTTTGTAAATTAGTATTAAATCACTAATATAGAAATATTACATCCAAATATTTATTAAAACACACAGTGTGACAATCACCTCGCAATTATGATCTGTACAAAAAAACAGTCTTTTAGGAAACATCAGAATAACCATAAAGACAGCCTTACTGACTATGAGGGGAATAAAAAACTGAAATAAAGCAGTATATATGTTAAAATTAACATATAACTATAACACTGATAACAGTATCAATGTTAGCTGTATTCTGCTGTAGTGTTGTCAGACCTTAAATTTATTTTAATATAAGGTCTTTCTTGATAGTAATTAGCACGTTTAATTTTAATTAGCATATCTTTATAAAAATAGAAGTTTAAAAGTATAGATATGCATTTGAATTAATTAGCAACTGACTCAACTGGCAGAGCATTACACTTGCATGCTGGAGTTCCTGAGTTGATCCCTGATACCAGAATGGTGCTTGGCTTCTTTCTCTTCCATTCTCTATCTCTGCCCCCTCCCCCACTTTCTCCCCTGCCCCTCTCTCATTCACTCTTTCTGTCTCATGTGAAACTCTCTTTCATATATAATAAACAAATACTTAAAAAAAACAATCATTTGAAATATATTACAATGTATAGAAATCAAAGTTCTGTAAACACAACGTAAAAAAAAAAAAAAAACACAACGTAAAAAATATGGGCCCAGAAGGTGACACACTGAGTATACTCTTAGATTTGGAAGCATGAAATCCCAAGTTCAGTTCTTGGAATCCATGTGCTAGAGTGATTTTCTGGTTCTATATCTATCTATATCTGTATCTGTGCCTGTATCTGTATCTATATCTATACCTGTATCTACATCTGTATCTACATCACCCCTGAGGTAATAAATGAAATAACAAAATCAAAAGTACAACTTAGGATTCTTTAAAAATACTAATGATGATAATAAAGCTAATAAATTCCTCTCAAAAAAATCTAGATTATCTTCTGAGTTCATTTTTAAAACTGACTAGACATAAACAAAACACTACTTACATATTCATTTTCTTTTTGATTCAGCATCATAATATACTTTACATACAAAGCAAAAACAACAGTGATCTCATTACCAACCCAAAGCAAACAGTTGTTTCCAATCAGTGGTTTTTCTCTTTCATTACTACGTATAATTACACATCATCTATACTATCATTTAATAAATTCCTAAACAAAGCCCCAAAGAGTTGTTAACTCAGTAGTATTCTAGGGCCACAAGATAGCTCACTTGGATAGTGTTCTGTTTTGCCATGTGTGCAAATGACCCAGGCTTGAGACCTGCCCCTACCACACTGAAAGAAGCTTTGGTGCTGTAACGTATCTCTCCCGCTCTCTTAATCTAATTGAGTAGAGTAGAGTAGAGTAGAGTAGAGTAGAGTAGAGTAGAGTAGAGTAGAGTAGAGTAGAGTAGAGTAGAGGATAGATATATATTGTTGTATGCTTTACATTGGGTTGTTCTAGTTCTCCCCCGCCAAGAAAATTGGATCAGTCCTGTTAGTTTTGCGGGCCCACTTGGCCCCGCCCCTAGGAACCCCGAGAGTTCCAGAGTTGCAGAGTTCGAGAGTGCTTGGCACCGCCGCCGGGGGGGGGGGAAGAGGCAGCAGAGTTCTGTTTGGTGATTAGTTTGGTTTAGTTTATAAATCGTTGTTCCTGAATAAAGAAATATAGCTTCCCTGCCCAGCTGTATGTCTCTGGTCGTCTCTGTTACCCGCCCGTGAAGCTAGCCCGGCCAGCTGGAGCCTCCGAATTTTAACAACAATATGACATCAGTCTAACAAACATATTTTTAAAATGTTGTTCTAGTCTAATAAAACTTGTGTTTTTCCCTTATAGTCTCATCAAAGCTGTACTTCCTGAGTCTAAAAACATCCTTCAGTTAAATTTTTGGTGGGTTTCTCACAATTTTACATTTATCTTTAACTCCTATCAGATGTTCCCATCTGGTTAATTTTCCCTTTCAAGAATTTTCACATTTTTCATCACAAAAACAGATTTTACCAGATTCCATACTTTATAAAATACAGAAATTTAAGGCAATAATTTTCTATATTTTTCTTGGACAAATCCATAAGACTTACAGATACTGAGATTGGTGAGAACTTACCACTTCTGTGAATTCATTGCTTCCCAAATCCAGTCTTTCCAGCTGAGTCAACCTATTCATGGTTCTGTTCACAATAGATCAATGAAGAAGTATAAAATACATCAATTACACAGAAGCTTTCAAAATTAATACTGTTAGACATTCTTATGTAATAAGTATTTATTACATTTTGACAAAATAAAATTTTCTAGAAAAATCATATTTAATTTCTAAACAAAATGACATTATCAATTATTCTCTAATTTTGGCCTCTCATCAAGTTTTCATTTTCTTCCCTAAAAGTAACCACAATAAATTTAAACTCACTAGCCAAATTTGTAAATATTTTTTTCACAGAATAAATTTTCATATGTATAAACCAACTAATGAATTAAGACTGTTTGGCAGATATAAGAGTAATTATTTCTGGTTTTTTAATACATATTTAAAGAATTTCAAGACCATTTACTCTGAAAATTAATACTCAAATTCTTCTTCTCCACCATTTTGAAATGCTAATTTAAGCCTTGTTCATATATGGAATATAGACAAGTTATAAAGAAAAAAATCAGTCCATCTGTCTCTAACACTTTGTAAGAACTATGGTGGCTATCATTTGGGGAGTGGGGGTTTGTGCACAGATCTTTAGTGGTAGGCATGGTCTGGGACTGTACCCCTGGTTTATCTTATTAACCACTATTAATCCACTTATAAATTTATAAAATTTAAACTTCACTTAACTACAGAACTACAACAGCTTTCCTACAGCTCTAACCTTTAAGCATAAAAAAGCCCATACACACATACCCTGATTCCACACGACTTCTGTAACATTAAAACTAGAGCCTTTTAAAAGTTTGAGGAAAGAAAACATCTTATTATTTTGTTCCCCAAAGGACATTTTGTATTAATTTAATAATTGTACAATGTAAGAGTGATTGGAGTTTACAGTAAGGTTGTGCATGTAATTAAATTGGGAATTAAGATCCTATCCTCTCAGGGGGCCAGGCGGTAGCACAGTGGGTTAAGCGCAGATGGCGCAAAGCCCAAGGACAGACGCAAGAATCCCGGTTCAAGCCCCAGCTCCCCACCTGCAGGGGGTTCACTTCACAAACAGTGAAGCAGGTCTGCAGGTGTCTTTCTCTCCCCTTCTCTGTCTTCCCCTCCTCTCTCCATTTTTCTCTGCCCTATCCAACAACAATGATAGTAATAAGAACAACAATAACAACATGATAAACAATAATAATGGGGAAAAAATAGCCTCCAGGAGCAGTGGATTCGTAGTGCAGGCACCGAGCCTTAGCAATAACCCTGGAGGCAAAAAATAAATAAAAAATTTTAAAAATATTTTTAAAAGTTTGTGAGCTCTCCAACAAGGGCAACAAAAGGGAATAAATAAATAAAATAAAATATAAAAAAAAAGTTTGTGAGCTCTCAAAGGTTTTAAATATAGATATTAAGAATTTAAAAGTTATGAGTTACTTATATCAACTGAATATAACTATAGGCTTAACTAATTCAGTAAATAATTTATATCATAGCTATTCAAATTTCTTAGAAATTAGTCATTTTTTATATAAGTTCACTTAACTAATTAGTTTACATATTTACTTTTTAGCAGAGCACTGTTCAGCTCTGGCTGATGGTGGTACAAGGAATTGAACCTAGGGTTTTGGAACCTCAGGCATGAGTATCCTTATATAACTATTATGCTATCTCCCCAGACCCCCCGTCAAGTTTTAAACAAAATTACCAATGGTAATGCCAAATTCATTAGATATTTTAGCCTTTTAAAATAGGATCTTAATTCCCAATTTAATTACATGTACAACCTTACTATATAAACTCCTATCACTCTTATATTGAACAATTATTACATTGATACAAAATGTCCTTTAGGGGAACAAAATAAGATGTTTTCTGTCCTCAAAGTTTTATAATAATGAAGAGAGGAGAAAGGACACAAGTATATAGGCACAAGTATATACTTGGTCAGGGATAAGCGAGTAAAAGGGGTGTGTGTGTGTGTGTGTGTGTGTGTGTGTTTACACACAAGATTAGTGTGGTATGTGTCATAAACTGCCGTTATATGTCATGGAAGTTAAGTAAACAGAACACAAACTCCTGGGACACTGTCACTTTAAGGTGACAATTAACTCTCAACAAATTAATTACAATAGGAATCAGGAAATTTTTTCCATAAAGGGCCTAATAGTAAGTATTTTATGCTTTTTAGTTCACAGTATAGTCTGTTATAACTTCTCAACTGTTCAGCTGTTAAGCAAAAGTTGTGATAGGCTATTTAAAAATTCATGTGATTCCAATGAAAGTTTATTTGCAAAAGTAGGCAATGGAGCAGATTTAATAACATGTTGCAATTTGTAAATGCTAAAACTGTAAAAAAAAGTCAGTGACAAGTTCCAGGTGTTTTATGACTTTTAAAATAAGTGGACATAGACTACAGCACACTTCAAGTTTGTTAAACTGTTTTCTACTCGCTTTTGAATTATCATCTCTCACCAGTAGAGTGCGCTTTGCCCCATTTCTGAAAACAGTACAAAACCAGGCATGTTCTTAGAAATTATAATCACCAGATTTCACATGTCTATGCATTCTAACAAACAGTGTGTAAAAACTTTAGTATATTCACTGGGAATTCTACTTGGAGCTCAGGTGAATTTTACAAACTGATTATTTTGACTTGCACTACACATAACTAAATTCCAGAGAGATATAAACTCGCTATTAAGTGCTAATGACACTGTTTTCTCTTCCGATCACATAAATCTTTCACTTTTTAAACACTTTGCAATGAATGCAGAGATTTTACTATTGGGTAGGAGCAATAAAAAATTATCAGGACCAACATGAAAACAAGACAAGAGGTAAGTGCTGGGGAAGGGTGTGGGAAAAAAAAGAACCCTAATCATACTGTTAATAGGAAGGCAAAATGGTGGTTCTTAAACAAAACAGTAGAAAACAGTTCTTAAACAAAAATGTAAATCTATTATGACCCAGCAGCATCACTCCTAGAAATACATCCAAAGAGCACGAAAGTACTAATTTGAAAAGTTAGATAATATACCCCTTTCTGCCCTATTTCCAGTTGCCAAAAAATAGTCATCAGCAGATGACTAGATAAAGACGTATGGGGGGACAGGGGTAGATAGCATAATGGTTATGCAAAGAAGCTATTCCAAAGTCTTAAGTTCAACCCCCCATGCCACCATCAGCCAGACCTAGCAGGGCTATAGTTTAAAAATATATATATGGGGGTGGGGATTTGGGCGGTAGAGCAGTGGGTAAAGCACAGATGGTGCTTTAACCCACAAGGAGCACAAGGAGCAGTAGATTCGTAGTGTACGCACCGAGCCCCAGCACTAACCCTGGAGGCAAAAAAGAAAAAGAAAAAAAAAAAAAAGGATGGGATATATATTCACTGGAACACTATTCTACAATCAAAAAAGATGAGATTGTATCTCGGGGGGGGGGGGATGAATGAAACTGGGTGTGATTATGCTAAGTAAGGTAAAGTGAAGAAGTGATGGACAGAAAACAAGCAGATGGTTTCACTCATATGCTGAACACAGATGACTAAAAATAGATGAATTTGTAAAGGCAGTGGTGACCAAACTCTTAGATTCTGTGAGAACTGTGACAGTTGGTGGGCAGGTAGTATAAGGGCGACACAGAATTTTCATTGTGAGTACCTTCATTCACACACACCATATACAGGTATGAAATTATATTCCTGAAATCTTATAATTTCTGTGAAACACTGTTAAATCATTAATAAAAACTGAAAAAAACATCAGGACCATAAATATCAGTAATTTAAAATAATGTGCAGTAATATTTAGATACTTAAAAAATAACATTTCTCTGGGGCCAGGTGGTGGCGCACCTGGTTGAGTGCATGTTACAATGCACAAGGACCCAGGTTCAAGGCCTTGGTCCCCACCTGCAGGGGGAAAGCTTCACAAGTGGTGAAGCAGGGCTGCAGGTGTCTCTCTATCTCTATCCCTACCCTCTCAATTTCTGACTGTCTCTATCCAATAAATAAAGATAATTTAAAAATTTAAAAAAACCAAACATTTCTCAGGGCAGGGGTAGATAGCATAATGGTTATACAAAAAGACTCTCATGCCTAAGGCTCCAAAGCCCTAGGCTCAATCCCCCACATCACCATAAATCATAGCTGAGCAGTGCTCTGGTAAAAAAAAATAAGTAACATTTCTCTAAGAACTTAATAATTTAAAATTTGCAAATTAGGGTAGGGAAAATAGCATGGTTATGGAAAAGACTTTCATGCTGCAGATTCCAAAGTCCCAGTTTCAATTATTTCCACCACCATAAGTCAGAGCTGAGCAGTGCTCTGGTAATAAAATAAGAATAATACAGGGCAAGGGTAGATAGAATAATGGTTATGCAAAGAAATTCTCATGCCTGAGGCTCCCATGTCCCAGGTGCAATCCCCTGCACCACCATAAACCAGAGCTGACCAGTGCTCTGGTTAAAAAAAAAAAAAAAAAGTAACAACAACAACAATAATAATACAAATATAATCACAAACTGATTTTTTTAAATAGCACCTTTACTTACTTTGGAAGCATTTTCAACTGGTTTTCTCTAAGTTCTAATATTTGGAGCTTAGTTAATCTGCGAAACAAAGGAAACAAATCAATGAATTTATGGCAAAGACAAATAATTAAATTTACATGTAATGCCATATTCTCTATTTTATTTATTTACTTACTTAGTAGAGTAATTCTCTGCTCTAGCTTTTAGTGATGCTGGGGACTGAGCCTGAGTTGTTAACAGGACACTCAGGGATGAAAATCTTCTTGCATAATTATTATGCTATCTCCCCAGCCCATATTCTCTGTTTCGAAAAAGCAACTATTTATTGTGTAACAGCACACCTGGGTATGAGCCTACTTTGTCATGCCTGTGACTCAAGTTCAAACCCAGCCCCAGTTACACTGGGGGAAAGGTTTAGTGCTGTGATCTTTCCTTCTCCTTCAGTCTCTATCTCTATCTGAAAAGTTGAGCTGGAAAAATGAAGCTCTGATGATAACCAAAAACAAAAAAAGACAACACCAAAATAAAGACAAGACTATCTGTTCCACAGAATTGGGGAGGGGGGAAGAAGATAACATTTCTAGATATACTCAAAACACAAATAATTAACTCCTAAGTATCAATTCTAGAGCATTTCCTGTCTTTTTCTGAAGCTAAATCCCCAAATTACTGGCCATTAGTAAATTAGAGAAAAATTCAGCTATGAGAAGAAAATCATTAGGATACAAAGGAACATTATTGATACACATTGCAATAAAATTAAAAAGGAGATTTAGCAGTAATAAATGCATTAATGTAACAATGACAATAATACAATACAGAATTATGTTATATATTAAGCATAACCAATGTCATGCCATATGCATTTCAAAACTGAAAAAAGTAGTAATATTAAATACAGAAAAATATGACAAGTACACTGTTTAGATAAAAAAAAAAGCCACAAGAATTTTTAAAAGAGCAACTCTCAAAAAAAAAAAATCCTATTTATTTGTTTATTGGATAGAGATAGCCAGAAATCGAGAAAGAAGGGCATGACAGAAAGGGGAAAGTGAGACAGACAACTGTGTGAGAGGCAGTAACTCTAGAATAGTTATAAGTATAGTTGCTTTTTGAGTTTGAGTTTTAAGAATAGTTTAAATATAGTTGCTTTTTGCCCTCCTGCCCAGTGAGGTGGAAAATTCCTTGCCCTTTTCCCCACGACAGAACCTAAGAGGCCATCAATTATTTTGACAGACCCTGCAGCGAGCAGGACTCATCATGACCTCTGCAACAGAATACTGTTACCAGACAGTTAAAAATGGCCTGACAAATGATGACCTGATAGATTGCAAACAGATGGTCGGTGGTCCCAATAAAGAACAAAAAAATGTGGTGACCCCCACTTTGGCTGGGACCTATTGGTCTGGTGTGATGTCTAAAACTAGCCCATGCTTTGCTCTGAATAGATCAGGCTTTTGCTAAGTTTGAAATGATTGGATATAGGCTGGTAAGGTGATGTGTTCCCCCTCCCTGAGTGTAGTCTGAATTCCTATAAATTGTATGGTTTGAGCTTTGTTCAGGGTCGAGCTTGGTAGACTAACACCAGTCACCATCTCGGCCCGGATTGCAATTCGTGAATAAACATCTTTTGCTTCCTTGCAGTGGATGGTGGTTTGATTTCGCTCTTTAACAAACTGCAGCACTGATTCACCACTCACAAAACTTTCCCCTTGCAGGTGAGGAACCTGGTGCCTTACGCATTGTAACATGTGCTCAACTAGATGCATCACTACCATCCCCCAAAAGCCATAAAATTAATAAATTACAGTACATATGTTATAGTAATAATTTCATGGTTACTATTTATTTCTCTTTTACATTCAAAAATCACTCAGCAACTCATGATAAGATAAATTCAGACATGGGGTGCCTGTGTTGCACAATGAAGTCTCTTTTGCGCAAAATTTCATTTCTAGTAAAAATTAAAAAATAAGAAAAACCAATAATCAGAACACTTTTAAACATGATAAATATTAGAGCAGGCCATGTCTGAAATATACAGAAATTAAACTCCCTATTTGTGCATACCTTAAAAACCAACTTGAGTCTTAAAATTATCTTTCCTATTTTTTTTTTTTAACCAGGGCACTGCTCAACTCTGGCTTATAGTGATGCAGGGGACTGAACCTAGGACTTTGGAGCCTCAGGCATGACAGTCTCTTTGAAGAACCATTATGCTATCTACCCTAAGACCACAATACTTGGAAGCAATTATTAAAAAAAAAAAAGAAAAAGAAAAAATCCATGAAACTATAATTATTACTAAAACACTTACAATTTTGTAAACTTTTGTTTAAGTATTGTTTAAAGTCCTAATTGATTTTTACTGAGAATTACTGTTTTACAATACAGCTGCTAATTTAGGACTATAATTTCCTATGTCTTCCAATACATCCCACCACCCAAGGGCCCCTACCCTCCACTCTTGAAGGGCACTGGACAAATATTCTCCCACCACTACCAGCCTTTCTCCTCCTACCTTAATGACCGCAGATGTGGCTACCAGGCCAAGAGCAAACTTTTTTTTTTCTTTTTTTTAACCAGAACACTGCTCAGAGGGAGATTAAATCTGAGACTTTGGAGCTTCAGGCATGAGAGTCTCTTTGCATAACCATTATGCTTCTGAGCCTCCACCTCTCACCCCAAGAGTAAACTTGTTTTAACAAGAGGTAAGAAGCAAAGGTTTTAGAAGAAACTAATTTACCTGCCAAAATTAGCTGGTAAGAACTCAAGGAAAGCATCGTTCAGGTACAGCTGGGTTAAGTTTAACAGCTGAGAAAATCCATCAGGAAGCCTATTAAAAAAAAAGGTTCAGTTAAATTCATATACAAAATTTATACAGCAATCTCTATAAACTCATATTCTTAATAGATTAATAGCTAAATCACCCTTCTACTTTTATGAATAATCCCCAAACTGAAACTTTTCTTTTGTAGTAACTTACATAGTCCAATGTTTGCATCATCTTTGTAAAAAAAAAAAAAAAAAAAGTATTTGCCTCAATAAAATCTGCACAAAATAGTCTAAGCTCCAATACATGAGTATGAAAACAATGAGCACTCTGAAAGCAATCTAAATTGCATGTTTATTGTGAGAGGTGTCTTGTGATCTACTGGATACTGAGTTGCAACCCTGTCTCGAATATGCAATAGACACCAGGAGGTACATGCACCAATGAAGAGCAAAGGATCTTCTCTGCCCCTGCCTTCCTTCTCATTCCTTAATGACCCCAGATCTGTATACAAAGCCAAGAGTAAAAGTTTTTTTTAAAAAAAGCTAAGAAATGGGGGGTCAGGAGGTAGCGCAGCAGGTTAAGCACACATGGCACAAAGTGCAAGGACCGGAATAAGGATCCCGGTTCCAAGCCCCCAGCTCCCCACCTGCAGGGGGGGTCACTTCACAAGTGGTAAAACAGGTCTGCAGGTGTCTATCTTTCTCTGTCTTTCCCTCCTCTCTCCATTTCTCTCTGTCCTATCCAACAACAATGACAGCAACAACAATAATAATGACCAAACAATGATTAAAATCAAAAAAAAAAAAAAAAAAAAACAAGGGCAACAAAAGGGGGAAAAATACCCTCTAGGAGCAGTGGATTCCTGGTGCAGGCACCAAGCCCCAGCAATAACCCTGGAGGGGGAGGGGGATAGCTAAGAAACGGCCAGACAGTGATACACCTGGTAGAGTACACACATTACCATGCACGAGGACTCCAGTTCAAGTCCCTGGTCTCACCTGCAGGGGGAGAAGCCTGCAAGTGGTGAAGTAGTGCTGCAGATGTCTCCCCCTACCTTCTTGATTTCTGGCTCTTTCCAACAAAGATCATTTTAAAAATTTTTTTAAATGCTTTAGAATTTACCAAGTGGTCCTAGAAAAATGTATTCCTTCCTGAGAATTACTGGCTTAAATTATTCTCAATTTCAAACACTTGGCCCCTAAATAATCAAATACAGATTATATAATTTTATGAGTAAGAGAAAAATACAAAAACCAGATGGCATTTTAAGATTGTATAAAAGCATCTTAGTTTTACTTGTTTCAATCTCCTCTAGTCTACAAAAGACACAACAGATCTAACATTTGATGCCAAAGCAGTATTTTTAAGATTTTTTAAAAATATTTACTCCCTTCTGTTGCCCTTGTATTATTGTTGTAGTTATTATTGTTGTCATCGTTGTTGGATAGAACAGAGAGAAATGGAGAGAGGAGGGGAAGACAGAGAGGGGGAAAGAGAGACACCTGCAGACCTGCTTCACCACTTGTGAAGCAACTCCCCTGCAGGTGGGGGGCTGGGGGCTAGAACCGGGATCCTTTTGCTGATCCTTGAGCTTTGCGCCACCTGTGCTTAACCTGCTATGCTACTGTCCAACTCCCCAGGGCAGTATTTTTAAAGGTTTTCTTGGTGGGGGGGGAGCCCCCAGAGCTCCCTTCAGTAATATATGGGGATCCAAGATCAACTATGGAACCTCAGTCATACAAAGCATGAGCTCTAACCACTAAGCTGCTATTAGGGCTGCTTAAGCTAAAAACAAGGCATCTTCTCTACATGTTTGCCCGGTATTTTGACAAGTACAGTATTCTATAGATCAGCCTTTGACTCAGCATCGCACATTCTGCCACAGCAAGTTAACAAAACTTTCCGTCTATTATTTTCAAGAGTTTGAGTGTGCCACAAGCCTGACTTATTGTGGAAATTCTTTCTCTCTCTGTTTCTCCCCCAATCCCGTGGGGGGAGGGGGGCAGGAATCAAATCCAGGGTTTCAGGCATAAAAGGAAAGATCTCTACCACTGAGCTATAATAGCCCCAGCCTTGAAGACAGTCTTATAGTATGTGAGTAACATTAAACAAGATCTAGATTCTAGTCTTATTTCTAACTATGAAACCAGGAGTAAAACCACTTTTATTACTTGTCTGAATATCAAGTTTATCACTGTAAAGAAGAGTTGGAAAGATGATTTCAAGCACTCATGGGGGGGGGGGGTTGGGACACTTAGTAAGCATGGGACCCTGAGTTTGCTCTCTAGCGTTAGGTGTGAGCAATAGGAACCACACCAAGGGGACTCCATGGACGGTAGTATAATAATTTGGTCTCCATCTCCCCACTCCTCTCCATATATGGCCTCTCTTCAATCTGTCTGTCTTACTCAGGAGATATATATATTTTTTTCTTTTTCTTTTTTGCCTCCAGGGTTACTGCTAGGGCTCGATGCCTGCACTACTACTGGTGGCCACTTCTTTCTTTCTCTTTCTTTAGTGGGTAGTATAGAGAAAAATTGAAAGGGGAGTGGGAGAGAAAGGGAGGGAGAGAGACAGATAGCTGCAGACCTGCTTCACTGCTTCTGAAGTGAACCCCCTTGCAGGTGGGTTGAACCTGGATCCTTGCGTGAGTCCATTCACTTCATACTATGTGCCCTTAACAGGGTGCACCACCGCTTGGCCCCTTGAATTAGTTTATTATTATTATTATTATTATTATTATTAATTATTATTATTATTATTTTACCAGAGCACTGTTCAGCTCTAGGTTATGGTGGTACAGGGGCTGAACCTGGGACTTCAGAGCCTTAGGCATAAGTCTCTTTCCATAATCATATGCTACCACCCACCCTCACCCCTCTTCCTTAAATTTTATTTAAAGATTCCCATTGCATCTGAAAATAACTTTTCTATAGATTTAAGATTGATACTAATTGTTCACTAAAATATAGGAAGTAACTATCAATAGTAATGCTCTGTACAGTTATTTTATTCATAAAAATTTTGTGATTTGGACAGGTGAAATAGTTCAGTTGGAAAGTATATTATTGAAGGAAACTGGTCTTGTGGATTCCTTTATCTATGGAGAAGTGGAGGTAGAGAAAAAAGAAAAGAAAGAAAGGGAGAGGGAAGGAGAGGAAGAAGAGGAAAGAGGAGGGGAGAGGGGAGGGGAGGGAAGGAGATGGAAGGAGAAAGGAAGAAAGGGGAGAAGGAGAAAAGATGAAAAAAAAAAGAAAATAGAAAAGAAGGAGAAATTTATAACTCAACAAAGAACTTACTTGGCAATGGGATTTACACTGGCCTCCACAACTGTCAAAACTTTACAATTTTTTATATTTTCTGGAAATTCCTGTATTCCTAGAAAATAAACAGTAATTAATGATTAAGTTAAAAGGCACTTAAAAAAAAGTAGCAGTAGTAATTAATTTATACTTTGAAAATTCAAGTCTTAGCAACTCATCAGGACCCAGATAACTGACAACACTATCACTGACAGAACTACCTCTACGACAATTTCTCTTTCCTCTTTTGTCTATTCATTGTGTCTTTATAACTGTTAATCATTTTGATTAACTTTATCTTCCTTTTCTAGTTTTCCTAATTCTCTTCTGTGCAATAGGGACACAAAATATAGAATACATAACATTCTTCCTGTTTTTCTCAGGATAAGAGAGACACCGCCTTTTTAATGCTGGACTCCAGACTGAGGTGGTTCCTAGTACACATAAAACAAAAAAACTGAAAAGTGAAGCTGAACATAAAGGAAGCAAAAATCTACTTCAGATATTGTAGAGGATATGTCTGAGACAAATTTTTCTAGTACTTTTGTACAAAGCCATATAAATGTTGTAATCCAACAAATGAAGTCTAACTAAAATACACACACACACACACACACACACACACACACACACACACACACACACACACGGACACACATATATAATCTCAAGACCAAAAATGAGTCAGTGAATTTCTTCATAAAAGGTTACAATTCTTGACCTTTGTGAAGTCGATTGCAGTCTAATACCACTGAATTTTTGTCCCACATCCAATATATCATGAAATCTAGTTGATTCTACATTTGACTATATCTAGAGTTTGTCTATATCTCATTACTTCTACCACTGTCATAAGAAAGTAGAAAGACCTAAAAAGACACTATCAGGTTCCTAATGAAATAGTGTCTACTTAGACCTAGATACCCTCTTCACCTACTTCCTATTATACTTCCCTCAGTCACTCCAAAGCTAACCTTATCAAAGTAAGGACTACAAAAGTTGAATAAGGGCAAGAGACAGGCATAAACAATGACTCTTTAGTCACTATCAGGCCACCTCATCAGCTATGGCCCTAGTCGGGGAGTCTGGAATTTCTACACAGACATGATGGGCTTAGACCTTGAATAAATCCCTCTCCACTGTTACCGGTCATCTCCATCAGGAAACAACACAATGGACCCCTTTGTGGGCCCCCACAGGACCTTGCCCTCAATGTGGATCAACAACAGTAGAGAATGTTCCATCCTCCGAAGGGAGGCTAGATAACATACTCTATCTACCACCTGAGGAAGATGGGTCCTGAAATTGGGGCAGCTTGGAGCATTCCTACTCATGACCACAGAATGTGAGTTCAGATCTACATGGATACAGAGGTTACATAGGCTCCTAAGTGGAATATAGGCCCCAGATCAAACTGATGGGAACTTATAACAGAGATGACTAAGAATCTTCAAATCCTAGAAGAAGAACTTCAGTCAGAACTCCAGGGAATAAAAGACATCCTAACTGCAATCCAGGCCCAGGTAGAAAACTTAGGAAGTAGATCCACACATTCAGAAGAAATAATCTCCAATCTACAAGATATGGCCAGCCCACTGTTTCAATTCAAAGATGGAGAGGAATGGTCCAGAAAGACTAAAGCAAACCTCTGTGAAATTGCAGACTCCATCAAAAGATTGAATAGAAGAGTGATAGGTATATCTGAAGAGGACAAGGCCAAAGGCCCAGAGTCCATTTTCAGAGAAATTTTAGCTGAGAACTTCCCCCACTTAGGAAATCACCAGACCATTCTCATTCAAGAGGCAGAATGATCACCCAGATTTATAAATACAAAAAGACCAGCACCAAGGCACAGTATTATAAAACTATCAAAAGTCAACAAAAAGGAAAAAATTTTGCTGACTGCTAGCGAAAGGAAAGAAGTTATATACAAAGGCAGAGCTACAAGACTTTCATCAGATTTCTCTTTACAAACTCTAGAGGCAAGCAGAGAGTGAAACGACATATTCAAGTTCTAAGGAGAGGGAATTCCAGCCACGAATATTGTATCCTGCAAAACTATCCTTCAAATATGAAGGAGAAATAATGGTTTTCTCAAATATTCAAGAACTAAAGGAATCTGCCACAATCAACCCCACCTTACAAGAACTACTGAACCAAGTCCCTCAACAAAGGAGGAAGCAAAGGAATACACATTCCAAGCATCAAGTTGCAGATGCTACCGTGATATCAACCTGACTCACCCAGACAGATGACCTCACCAATGTACCCTGGAACCCCACCTCTCCAGAGCCCTGCCCCAGTAGGGAAACATAGAGACAGGCTGGGAGTATGGATCAACCTGTCGATGCCCACGTCCATCAGAGAAGCAACCACAGAAACCAGACCTCCCACCTTCTGCACCCTATAATGACCATCCTCCCGGAGAGATTAAGAATAAGAAAGCAGGGAGTCTGGCGGTAGCGCAGCAGGTTAAGCACACGCAAGGACCGCCATAAGGATGCCAGTTTGAGTCCCTGGCTTCTCACCTGCAGGGGAGTCGCTTCACAAGCAGTGAAGCAGGTCTGCAGGTGTCTATCTTTCTCTCCCCCTCTCCATCTTCCCCTCCTCTCTCCATTTCTCTCTGTCCTATCTAATAATGACAACATCAATATTAACAATAACTACAACAATAAAAAACAACAAGGGCAACAAAAGGGAAAACAAATAAACAAATAAATAGAATTTTTAAAAAAAGAATAGGAAAGCTTCCAATGGAGGGGATGGGATATGAACTCTGGTGGTGAAAAATGTGTGGAATTTCACCCCTCTTATGCTATGATTCTGTCAATATTTTCTATTCTTTATTTTACAAATAAATTAAAAAGAAAAGAATAGAGGCAGGACCGGGGGGGGGGGAATATAGTAAATTCCAGCAATTGATAAATGCCATATATGACAACCAACTTAAATTGAGTTTAAAACGGAAGAGTCTTCTCCACCAATTTACGTCCCCAACCCAGTCACATTTTCTCAGGTTAAATGAATTGCTTTCTGTTTTGACCACAAACATTCAATTCATTCTTCCTAGGCTTTTGAAATCAATTAAATAGAAAGGCCTTATTTAACCTCCCATATCAGATAGTGCAGAGCTACTCTTTCTAGTTTCTCTGCCCTGTAAATCCCTGGTTTCTCCTTCAGGATACTCACAGAGAAGAAATACCAGTGACATACTCTTCTTTTCTGTTACCTCCCTCCCTACCAGTGTTCTATACTAATCACTCTGACACAATGATTCAATCATCACTCCTATTTAGTCTTCTCAAGAAGAAAGATGATTTGAATACAACAGATGATAATTACTCTAACACTAACTGGTATGTGTAATGGCTTGGGATAGCAGTCTGGATGAGCTTTTTATTTCTTTAAAAAACTAACAATAAATCAAAATTATATGCACCAGTTAGAAAAGCAAATTAAGACTCATAAACTAGCAGTCTAGCTTTATTGTCGAGGATAAATGATTAAAATATACAATTCCTTATGAAGTAGACAAATATTAATTCCTACCACCTATACACAAACTGGTCCATAATGTGATTAGCAGTCTAAACTCCTGTGAGAATGGTATACTAAATATAATTTTAATGTCAAAATCCGAAAAGCGCTCTTTTCACCTAATGTATTAACCCATCCTTTAAGCAAGTTACCACTTAAACAAGCAATGGTTTCTTATAACCAACCTAATCAGATTAGTATGCACACTAAATCATTTTCAACAAATCAAGACTTAACAATACTCTTTATGGGGAGTTGAGCAGTAGGTAGCACAGTGTGTTAACCACACATGGCGCAAAGCACAGGGACCGGCATAAGGATCCCAGTTCCAGTCACCAGCTCCCCACCTGCAGGGGAGTCGCTTCACAGGTGGTGAAGCAGGTCTGCAGGTGTCTATCTTTCTCTCTCCCTCTGTCTTCCTCTCCTCTCTCCATTTCTTTCTGTCCTATCTAACGACGATGACAACAATAATAACTACAACAATAATAAAAACAACAAAGGCAACAAAAGGGAAAATAAATAAAATTTTTAAAAAATTTTTAAATACCCTTTACGGCTAAATATTATACAGGGTAATAATTTCAACTCTTTAAAAGGAAGTGTATCAAGTTATAGTGCTGAGTACTGTATAAGAGTGACTAGACTATTTTGTGAACCAAGGTAACAGTTTAGGCACTCAGTTCTACTTATCATTAACAAAATGCAGTTTTATCTAGATATCAGTGTAAGACTAAAATGAGTAAACACAAAGAAGCATACAAAAGGCAACGAACCAATTCTACCATTCTATAATTATAAAATGGAAGAGAATAGATAAACTGTCTGGGGAGACAGCAAAGAAGACTTTCATGCCTGAAGCTCTGAGATCCCAGGTTCAATCCCCAGCAACACAATAAGCCTCAGCTGAGCAGTGCTCTGGTAAAAAAATTTTTTAAAAAGTAATAATAAATAAATAAAAATTTAAAACCAAATAGATAAATCAATTTAGATATTAGTCAAAATCAACTTTTATAGTTTATTACTGACAATAATAACTAATATCATTTTTTCTGTTGGCAGAATACTCCAGTCTTTTTTTTTTTTTAATCTTTATTTATTGGATAGAGACAGACAGAAATTGAGAGGAAGGGGGAGATTAAGTATGTGAGAGACACCTGCCGCCCTGCTTCACCACTCGCAAAGCTTTCCCCCTGCAGGTGGGGACTGGGGGCTTGAACCTTGGTCCTTGTGCATTGTAACATGTGTGCTCAACCAGCTGCGCCACCACCTGGACCCCAAAATACTTCAGTATTTAGCCCAAATCTCTGATGTTCCTGCTAGGACTTCACCACCCTGGGCTGACTTTTTCAGAGACAGGGACACAGACAGGCAGGTAGGCAGGCAGACAGGCAAACAGACTGACAAAGGAAAAAATACCACAACAATAAAGTTTCCTCCAATGTAGTGCAGGCTGGGCTCTAATGTGGCACATCACACATGTGGCAAAGTTAAGTACACTATCCAGGTAAGTTATTTTGCCGACCTTGTCTGAAATCTTTTAGTCACAGAAATTACATCTAACTCCTCTAAAACATTCACAGTTTTTTCAACATAAGCTGCAAGACGCAACTGAAACTGAAATTTAAAAAAACAAACACCACTGACTGACAAACTGTTCTTACTCTAAAATGCACAATTCTTTAGGAAAGTCTAAGATGTTAATTTAATGATGCTGCAGACTCTAAAAAGATCATTGCCAATTTGAAGTAACAAAACTGAGGTCACTGCATTTTCAGGGAGATTATAAACAAGTATGCAGGGGGCTGGGTGGTGGCGCACCTGGTTAAGCGCACATGTTACAATGCTTAATGTTACAGGGCTTCGAGCCCTGGTCCCCACCTGCAGGGGAAAGCTTCACAAATGGTGAAGCAGGGCTACAGGTGTCTCTCTGTCTCTATCCCTCTCTATCACTCCCTTCCGGCTCCGTTTCTGTTTCTAGTCAAGAAATAAAGATAATTTTTAAAAATCAAGCATGTTTATTATTGAGCCATGTATTATCTTCATTCCATAAAGACTAATAGTATATATTTTTTCCTAAAGCAGTTTAAATTTTTTTCTTTCCTTCCTTCCTTCTTTCTTTTTTTCCTCCAGGGTTATTGCTGGGGCTTGGTGCCTACACTACAAATCCACTGCTCGTGGAGGCCATTTTTTTCCATCTTCTTGTGGCTGTTATTGTTGTTATTGCTGTTGTTGTTGGATAAGATAGAGAGAAATCAAGAGAGGATGGGAAGACAGAGAGTGGGAGAGAAAGACATACACCTGCAAACCTGCTTCACCGCTTATGAAGTGACCCCCCACAGGTGGGGAGCCAGGAGCTTGAACCTGGATACTTAGGCCAGTCCTTGCACTTCACATGCTTAACCCAGTGTGTTACTGCCCGCCCTCTCTGGCTTTTTAAAAATCACTTTATTGTGGGCTTAATGGCTTAGAGCTGTTGACACATATTAAAAGAAAAATAATAGATTACTAAAATTTAAAAAACTAAAGATATCTAAACATATATTAGAATTTAAGCACATGCATGAAACAAATGCAATTCAAAGCTATGGAATAAGGAGAATTATTTTCAGAGAAGGAAAATACCTTTCAAGGGCAGGGGTAGATAGCATAATGGTTATGCAAAGAGACTCTTACCCCTGAGGATCCAAAGTCCCAGGTTCAATCCCCTAAACCACCATGTGGAGAAGGCTGAGCACCCAAATTGCCTAATAGTTATTTTAAAAAGACTTTCATGCTAGAGGCACCAAAGTGCCCAAGTTCAGTGCCCAGACCATAAAATAGAGCTGAGCATTACACCAGTAAAATAAACAAATAAATAAATAAATGAAAAATCAGTCTATCATAAATACATTCAATCTAAATAGTTAATTTTCTATTTGAAAATAATTTTTTCATAATTAACAAAATTTCTAATTTTAAAGTTAGATAACAAAAAAGTTCAAATATATACATACATGTATATATATATATATATGTATATGTGCATATCTATAAATGGTCAGGGAGGAGGCTCAACAGCTGAGTATAGCACTTACATGCATAAGGACCCATGTCTATTCTATGACACCAAATATTCCTTTATCACTACACACTAAATATTTTGTTAACTACATTATATTTCACTTTTACGGATATTGCTGCTATTACTATTGATAGCGTCAACAGGTCAGTGGATAATGATGCAAATCTATGTATAATAAATATTAACTTACATATGTGCACCTCATTTTAATTATATGGAAAGTTTTTTATACTTACTCTCTGCCTATCTCAGATCATTCAAACATATGAAATTTATATGTATGAAAACTAAGAATACAGCCATATATTACATCATCTGGCTTCTTCTGTATTTTTGTTTGCTAAAAGTATAAAAGAAATCTTAATAATTCAACTTGCAGAAAGTTAAGAGAAAAATCTTACCATTCTTGCTGACATCCAGTTCCCTGAGATTAATGAGATTTGCAATAGATGCTGGTAATGTTGTTAAATCGTTGTCTGGCAAGCTCAGTTTGTGCAGAGACTGACAGTTAAAAAGTTGCTGTTGAAACAAGAGAAAAAAATTTTGATTATCTATTTTTCCTTAAATATTTCATAATACAGAAAATCTTGTTAATATTAAAACCAAACCTACATGAACACCAGGACAAAGATCTCATTGTTTTATGATACTATGAACCCCAAAACCATTTTTAATTTAAAAAAAAAAATGTGTGTGTGTGTGTGTTTGTGTGTATGAGAAAATCCCATATGAGAGAGAAGTCAAAGCATCACTCTGAGACATGTGGTGCCAGGGGCTGAACTTAAAGGTCAAGCATGCAATTTTTGTGCTCTTGACAGAGCCAATTTTCATTATATTTATTATTTTGAGGCCAGATTTCAATTTATTCCAGCTGACTGCCTCAGTCCACCTGCCAGTGAAGTTGTGTGCTCTTTCTTTTTTCTTTAACTTTACTGGGGAAGAGGTTTAAAATTACAGGACAGTTTTTTGTTTGTTTGATTTTCCCTTTTGTTGCCTTTTTTATTGTTGTTGTTGTTGTTATTATTATTGTTGTTATTGATGTTGTCACTGTTAGGACAGAGAGAAGTGGAGAGAGGAGGGGAAGACAGAGAGGGGGAGAGAAAGACAGACACCTACAGACCTGCTTCACCACCTGTGAAGCAACTCCCCTGCAGGTGGGGAGCCAGGGGCTCGAACTGGGATCAGATCCTTATGCCGATCTTTGCGCTTTGTGCCACATGCACCTAACCTGCTGCGCTACCACCCAACTCCCCAGGACAGTCTTTTAAATAAACGTTAGGCTTTGTCTTTCTATTAGCACTGCTCAGCTCTGGCTTATGGTGGTGCTGGTTTTTATCCAAACAATCTTGTTTAGTAGAAATGTTTAAGAAACATTTCATAAGACATACACAAAAACTATTGTTCATCCAAAAATCATGATTTATTTTTTAAAGAACTACTTTTTTATTATTATTTGATAGAGATAGCCAGAAATCAAGTGGTGCCTCAGGCATGAAAGTCTATTTGTACGAACATTATGTTGTCTCCTCAGTCCTATAGTACAGTTATTGGCACAGAGGCATAATGTTTCACCTCTATGTGGTAGGTCTCAGCAAAACACTCTCAAAAACATGGCTGCCTGAGTGATAAAATTTTCGAATAATTAAAACTATAGCATCTTTCCTACAAGAGACAGCATTGAGACAATATGAACAAGGATTTCAGTAAAAAAAAAAAAAAAAAGGTATCAGTCACCAAATTTTTTAGCAGAGAAAATAATGTGAGAGGGATGTGTCCTAACAAGCTAATTTTCTCTTTCTAGTTGTTCTACTTTTCAAAAATATAAATCTTCCAAAAATTTTCCACAAAAACTAATATTGAGCAAACAATTCTATCTCTAAAAGAGCTATCTGACAACAAATTCATATATGGTGATCAAAAGAACAAGTTCTCTTTTGTTACAATAAGGTAGATCGATGTCTTGTGTAAACTACCAAGAAAATCAGTATTGGCTACAGGAATCGTGCAGTTTCATTGCCTTGGTGGCTATCATATAACTAAAACTAAGCATAAAAATAACTTATTTGCGTAAAAGTATTCAACAATTAAATCGCAATAATATAACCTTTAAAATTCTATTAAATATTTTTTTAAAAAAACGTGTTGCGTACCTTAAGATAAAATTAAGCCACAGACATATGAAAAAATGCTCCACTTCAGTTATCGTTAGAGAAATACAAATCAAAACTACACTGAGATTCCACCTGTTGAGAATGGCCTACACCAGCAAAACAAGAAACAACAGGTGTAAGAGAGGTTGTGGAGAAAAAGGGTGCTGGTGGGAATGCAAACTAGTGCAGCCCTTTTGGATGATGGTATGAAGAGTCCTTAAGAAAATTAAAATGAAATTACCTTATAACTCAGCAATACTACTCTTTGGCATTTACCCAAAGGACACTCATTTATCCAAAGGGACATTTGTACCCTCATATTCATAGTGGCCAAAGAGTGGCCAAAGAGCCTAAATGTCCATCAACAGTTGACTGGCTAAAGAAGTTTTGAAATACATACTCCATGGACTACTATTCTGCAATCAAAACGATGATACTGAGTCTCTGGGACAAAACAAATGGAACTAGAGAAGACTGTGATGCTTTCACTCGTGGAACCTAGAGAATGGATATACAAGAACTTGGGAAAACTTATTTAAAAAAAAAAGAAGAAGAAGCAAACAAACTGTTTCTAAGGCTTGTCAAAACCATGGTGGTTATCCTTGGGAGGTGGGAAGGTGGGAACAAAGAAGTTTGGTGATGGGTGTGGTGTGGAAGCGTATGCCCTGTAATCCCATAATCTTGTAACCCACTATAATAACAAATAAAAAGAAAATATATTCCATGAAAAAAATTAAATAAAAAAAGGAGGATATAGCATATGCATATCCATAGCATTACAGCAACATTGGAAATATAATTAGCAGGTTTAAAAATAACCAAAAGCAATTCCCAAAAGATAGTATTACATACCTTTGGAAGGTCTTCAATCTGATTAGCATCTAAATAGAGCTCCTCTAAGGTTTTTTCAAAAGTAAAGATCTCTTTAGGAACCTGTTCCAAACTGCAATGAGAATAATCAAGGGTAGTGACAGTCTCCTCTTCCCCTCGTAGACAGCGACATGGTACCAACCGCACAAACAAACTTCGTTTCGTAGTCATTTTTAGATACTGAAACATTCAAGTAAAAATAACTTCAGTTAAAACATACCCATTACCACAATTTTTCAAAATATTTTAATCAAGTTATCACATAACTGATAAATCACAGATAAAACCTCCTCCCCTATATAACCCAGGAGTATTTATATTTATAATTATATTTATAGAGACCCAGGCCCTATGTCATTACACTCTGTCTCTCACTCTGTTCCTATCTGCACTTGAAAGGGGCTAGGAAGTGGCGCAGTGGATAAAGGACAGGACTCTCAAGCATGAGGTCCTGAGTTCAATCCCTGGCAGCATGTGTGCCAGAGTGATGTGTGGTTCTTTATCATGAATAAATAAAATCTTTGAAAGGGAAGGAAGGAAGGAAGGAAGGAAGGAAGGAAGGAAGGAAGGAAGGAAGGAAGGAAGGAAGGAAGGAAGGAAGGAAGGAGGAAGGAAGGGGCTAGGGAATACACCAGGAGTGGTGGAACTGTGCAGACACAAATCCCCAGCACCAGAAAAAGAAAAGAAAGTTGTTGGAGTAGATAGCATAATGGTTATGCAAACAAATAGTCATGCCTGAGGCTCCGAAGTCCCAGGTTCAATCCCCCATACCACCATAAGCCAGAGCTGAGCAGTCCTCTGATTAAAAAAAAAAGAAAAAAAAAAAGAAAGTTGACCATATACAATGTTGGGTAGGATGTGAGGATTTAGAGATATCTTCAGGTATTAAACAGTCATCAAAGTCAACCAAATTTCAACTTTCCAAAGATACTCCCACATCAAAGCATCCAATATATACCTTGTTTCAAATATATATTGGTTTGAAATGTTGGCCAGAGTTTATCGATCTTATATTTTAAACAAATTCCAAGATTACACATTAAAGATAAATTTACTTAAGTATAGACTTTACAGCTTCAAAGTAACTAGTAGAAAGGTTCAATACTGAATTAGTGAACATAATCAAGGCTACTCATTAAGAACACAATCTGTATGAATCAAGGAGATAATGAAGTAACAGCACACAGGACTAGAACTCAAGAGGTCCATGTGCAATTATGGACACCACCATATCCCAGAGATAAACAGAGTTCTGCTCAGGGGAAGAAGGTCACTAAAGTCTCGAAGGTGGCATGGAGAAAGAATGTATAAAAATACAGAAGGGTCCAGATGGTGGAACGACCAGTAAAGCATACAAACCACTGTATGCAAGGATGAGGGCAGGGGGGACTTCACAAACAGTGAAGTAGGCTACAGGTGTTTCCCTCCCCTCCCCACCCCTCGCTCCACAAGGGGGAAAAATATGGAAACCAGGCAGTAGTTCACCCAGTAGGGTACACATCTTGGAATGTGTGATGGTCAGGCTTGAGCCTCACATGGAACAACACTGGAGGAAATTCTAGTACTGTGGTGTCTTTCCCTCTATTTCAAGAAGGAAGGGAGGGAAGGAACATATGTACATAAACTAAGAATATATTACTGATATCAATTATTTATAAAAATGATTAAGTCTCTATGGAAAATCTTAGATCACTTCTAAGCAGTATCAGCATTTTCTATGCCAGTGAGGCAAATACTTCAACAAACACAAAATATAAGCAGATACCAAAAAGAGTTAAATCATTTTAGTGCTGTATTTTTTAAGAAAATCAAAATTACTGAAGAAAATCTAGTTATGAACCAAATGAATAGCTTTCTACAAAAGCAGTCATTTTCATTTACAAGGAACATTACAAATAAATGTGCAAAATTAAATTTCATGATTAAGTACATGTACATGTAGCATACATACTTTATATAAAAATTTATAAGATTCTCAAAGGCCATAAAAGCAAAGGAACTGGCAAAACTGAGAACTTGCTGCTGTTGATTTTAAATATTCTCAACCTGAAGCCAATACTATATCGCAGATGCTACTTGTGGTATATATTTAATTTTTAATTTCCTTTAAAAAAACCAAAAAACTCAACCTTGGGCTGAGTAGATAGCATAAAGGTTATCACACCTTTCACACCTGAGGCACCAAAGGTCCCAAATTCAATCACCAGCATAAGCCAAAACTGAGTAGTACTCTGATTTAAAAAAAAAAAGTAAGATTTCTGTTGATTTTTCCCCAATTTTTTGGACACAGGGAAATGGGGGGGGGGGGGGGACCAGAGAGAGAGAAAGAAAGAGACCTGCAGACCTGCTTTCCCAGTTGTAAAACAAACCCCACACAGGTGGGGAGACAAGAGGTCAAATCAAGGTCCTTATGCTTCATACTATGTGCACTTAACCCAAATCCCACACAGACCCCCTTAATTTCTTTATGAAAGCTCTATGTCATGTAAAAGTCACATGAAGTAAATCTGCATGCTTTTTCTCCCATCAATCTTCATCAGTTTAATTTTCAGATCCAAGGAAAGCTTTTGTCCTCTACACTCATGACATCGATAATAAACACTTTTTAACAAAATTCTTATCAAAAATAAATATCCAGAAAAGTTTACAGAAATGACTTTTCAGCAACCTATGTTTATATGAAAAATGTATCTTACTGATGAAAATAAACAATTTATCTATCCAATAAGGATTCAACTGCTAAAGGGGAATTCAGCTTAGATTTTTGTATTGATGAGACAATACACATTTATAAAAAAATAAATACAGGGCGCAGAACTAGAAGCATACCAACAAGGCACAACCAATTGAGCACATATCTTACAATGTGAAAGGACATGGGTTCAAGTCCGGATCCTCACCTGCAGGAGGGAACTTCACAACTGGTGAAGGAGTGCTACAGGTGTCTGTCTCTTACTCTCTTATTTCCCCTTCCCTCTCAATTTCCGTCTCTATCAAATAAAAAAATTAAAAAATAAAAAAACATATATTTACTTAAAAATAATAATAAAGTACAAAATGTCTTTTATTGTACTATTTTTTTATTGGGGAATTAATGTTTTACATTCAACAGTAAGTACAACAGTTTGTACATGCATAACATTCCCCAGTTTCCCATGTAACAATACAACCCCCACTAGGTCCTCTAAATCCTTCTTGGACCTGTATTCTCCCCACCCACCCACCCCAGAGTCTTTTACTTTGGTGCAATACGCCAATTCCAGTTCAGGTTCTACTTGTGTTTTCTTTTCTGATCTTCTTTTTCAACTTCAGCCTGAGAGTGAGCTCATCCCATATTCATCCTTCTGTTTCTGACTTATTTGCCTCAACATGATTTTTTCAAGGTCCATCCAAGATCGGCTGAAAACGGTGAAGTCACCATTTTTAATAGCTGAGTAGTATCCCATTGTGTATATATACCACAACTTGCTCAGCCACTCATCTGTTGTTGGACACCTGGGTAAGTACAAAATTAATTTCTTTCTTTCTTCCTTCCTTTCTTCCTTCCTTCTTTCCTTCTTTCCTTCTTTCCTTCTTTCCTTCCTTCCTTCCTTCCTTCCTTCCTTCCTTCCTTCCTTTCTAGCTTATGGTGGTATGAGGGACTGAACCTGGGACTCTGAAGCCTCAGGCATGAGAGTCTCTTTGCATAACCATTATGCTATCTACTACCCCCACCCAAGTAAAAAATTTCTTAGCTCAGGAGATTTTAGGAATTCAGTTCATAATATAACAAAAGCACCCTGGGAGATAGCACAGTGGATAAAGTATCAGGCTCTCAAGTATGAGGTCCCATATTTGATTTCCAGCATCACATACGCCAGATCTTGCTCTGCTCCTGTTTCCTCCCCATCTACCATTAATAATCTTTTAAAAAAAAAAAAAAAAGGGTTCAGCAGTGCCCCCAGCAGACCCAGGTTCAAGCCTCCAGCCCCCACCTACAGGAAGAAACTTCACAAGCAGAGAAGCAGTGTTACTAGTGGCACTCTCTCTCTCTCTCCTCTCCTTTCCTTCTCAGTTTCTGTCTCTATCCAAAATAAATCAATAACTAAATAAATGAATAGCTCAAAAGGTAAATAAAAAGCATGAATTAGAAGTAGTTAATAAAGGAAAATAACTATCTGCTCTATCCAATGCAGTTGTCAATATATATATGTTTGTCATGTTAACCTTAAATAACATTAAAAATCAAATTTCCCGACTGCACTAAGAATTTTTAAGTGCTCAACAGCCATATGAGGAAAGTAAAAGATGCAGAGTACAGGTCTTGCATGTATGAGGCTCTGGCTTTCATCCCATGCACTACATACATATGCTGGAGTGGTACTCAATTAAGTATAGAGATATTTACAGAGCAATTATTAGTGACAACCTCCATGATATTCCTTTAGTACTAATCATGAACACATCAAATTATAGACAGAATTTACAGAAGTCGGAAGCCGGTGGCACAGCGGGTTACGGGCACATGGTGCAGAGAACAAGGACCAGAGTAAGAATCCCAGTCAAGCTTCTGGCTCCCCAGCTGCAGGAAGTTGGGCGTCACAAGCGGTGAAGCAGGTCTACAGGTGTCTATCTTTCTCTCCCCCTCTCTGTCTTTCCCTCCTCTCTCCATTTCTCTCTGTCCTACCCAATAACAACAGCAATAACAACAATAGTAACAACAACAATAAACAACAAGGGCAACAAAAGAGAAAAATTTTTTTTAAATAAAAAAAATTTTTCAAAAATCCTTATAAAGATTCAGAAAAAAATTATATAAAAATGCTTAGTTCTAGAAAGAGAGCAGAAACAGTATAAGAGGGGAGGGGAGAGGAAGGGAGGGGAGGGAAGGAAAAGGAAAGGAAAGGAAACACCCAAAAGTAGATCCCTTATAGAATTGGAGAAGATATTTACATGTTATACATCTGACAAGAAGCAAATAATCAAAATATATAAAGACCTTACCAAAAAAAAAAAAAAAAACAGATTACCCATGGGGAGAGAATATAAACAGAATATATTCACCAAAGAGATCTGAAAGGCCAACAGACATATGAAAAAATGCTCCAAACCACTGACTGTCAGAGAAATGCAAATAAAGACAACAATGAGATACCATTTCAGCCCTGGGAGAATGTCACACATCAGGAAGGATAACAACAAATGTAGAAAGGTGGTGGGGACAAAGGAACCCTCCCTGCACTGCTGGTGGTAGTGTAAATTGGTCCAACCCCTGTGGAAAGCAGTATAGAAAACTCTCAGGTTAGAAACTGGCCTGCCCCTACTAGCTACTGCAAAATGGAGACACCCCAACTCTTCATCTGCACTACTCCAGCCTTTAGGTTCATGATTAGTCAACAACCTGTTTGGCTTTATATGTTAACTCTCTTTTCAACCACCAGGTCCCAGATATTAGCATGATGCCAACCAGACTTCCCTGGATAGACGACCTCACCAATGTGTCTTGGAGCTCTGCTTCCCCAGAGCCCCGCCCCACTATGGAAAGAGAGAGAGAAGCTGGGAGTATAGATCAGCCTGTCAATGCCCATGTTCAGCGGGGAAGCAATTACAGAAGCCAGACCTTCCACCTTCTGCACCCCATAATGACCCTGAGTTCATACTCCCAGAGGGGTAAAGAATAGGAAAGCTATCAGGGGAGGGAATGGAATACAGAATTCTGATGGTGGGAATTGTGTGGAGTTGTATACCCTCTTATCCTATGGTTTTGTCAATTTTTCTTTTTTATACATAAAAAATAAAAGAGAAGTGGGCCTACCCTATGACCCTGCAATTCCTCTCCCGGGAATACATCCTAAGGAAACAAACACAGCCACACCCATCCAAAAAGATGTGTGTATACCAATGTTCACAGCAGCACAATTTGTAATAGCCAAAGCCTGGAAGTAGCCCAGGTGTCCAATAATAGATGAGTGGCTGAGTGAGCTGCGGTATAATAATCATAATCACCTCATTTTGGATGGAGCTTGAAGGAATCATGCTGAATGATGTAAGCCAGAAGGAGAAGATGAATATGGTATGATATTACTAACAGAAGTTGAAAAATAGGAACAGAAGGAGAAAAAAAAAAAAGCAGAACTTGGACTGGAGTTGGTGTATTGCACCAGGGTGAAGGACTCTGGGGAGGAGGAGGGGGTCGGGTGCTGAAACATGGTGGTGGAGGAGGACCTAGGTGGGGGTTTACACAGAAAACTTAGAAATGTTACCTGAGTACCAACTACTGTATTTTACTGTCCATTGCAAATCATTAATTCCCCCAATAAAATTTTTTTTAAAGAAAGAAAAATATCTAAGAATGGGAGCTACTCCCTGCCCTAATGCAACTTTCTAGCCTTTTTCTCTACCCTGACACCATTCTCTCAGACAATATTTCATCCAGCCTCAGGCTAGCTACCAAACTCAAGCAAAACTACCATAGTTGTGTACCCCTAGAACCATACCTAAAATGGATTCCCTGACTTTCTTCTACCTTAAAATCCCTAATCTCATCTGTTCTAATCCTACTTTTTGGTTCCTGTTTACTAACCAACCATTTGTCTCAATTTAGGTCATGTGACCTTCCAAACATGAAGCTTACAGATGCTACCATGACTTCATCCTGACTTCTCTGGGCAGATGACCTCACCAATGTGTTCTGGATCCTCACACCTCTAGAGCTCTGGCCCACTAGGGAAAGACAGAAAAAGGCTGAGGGTATGGATCAACCTGCCAACACCCATGTTCAGTGGAGAGGCAATTACAGGAGCCAGAGCTCCTACCTTGTGCTCTCCAAAAACAACCTTGATCCATACTCCCAGTGGAGAAGACGTGATACAATGAAGATATGAGGGCTCTGCACTCCAGCTCCATCAGCATCCACAGAGGGAGAAGGAAAAGGAGAGGGACATACGGAGGCAGTTATGTTGTCATGAGAGGCTTAGAGGGGAAGAGAGGAGTGAATAAGAAATGAAAAGGGCAACTATGTATAAATGTGGACAGATAGTTGTAAAGATGATGGTTGGCTCATGTCTACAACCTTAGGGGAGCTGTGGTGGATTGCAGTGGGGAGACTGAAGATTCAACACTGGTGGTGGGAATGGTATGGATTTAAACTCCTGTCGACATGTAATTCTGTAATACAAAAATAAATAAAAATTAAAAAAAGAAAACAGACCCTTTATAAATCAGGCCAGACATAGCAAATATACAAATATTCTAACTATGTGAAAGAAATATTATCCAAGAAAAAAAGGCACAATACTAAGTCAAACTCTTTCTAACAAAAGAAATTAAAGCTACTTACCACTGGATTGAATTTGTCTCCCTGATGTTTAATTGAGTCAACATTCTATGGGAAGCAAGAAACAAAAGCAGCAATGAATAAAAACAGACCTCTATGTCTTTAAGAATTTCTAATTTTTCTTTTGATTCTGCTATTTTCCCCCCAACCATAACATAAAGCATTATTTAGCACTGGCTTCTGGTAGTGCTAGGGGTTGATCCTAGGCCCTTTGGTGCCTCAGGCATAACAGTCTTTGTGCATAAACATTATGCTATTTCCCCCGCCAAAGAACTTCTAATTTCTAACTTGCCTCAAAAAATAAGTTAAAATTATAACAAATTCACCACTGGAAACCAACATATACAGTGGTCCAGGAGGTGGTGCAATACATAAAACACTGGACTCTCATACATGAGGTACTGAGTTCAATCCCCAGCAGCACATGAGCCAGAGTGATGTCTGGTTTTGTTTTTTTTTTTCTCTCTCCTCCTATATTTCTAATAAATAAATAAAAACTTAAGGAAAAAAGAGAGGGGTGGTGGGGGTAGATAGCATAATGGTTATGCAAAGAGACTCATGCCTGAGGCTCCAAAGTCCCAAATTCAATCTCCCACACACACACACACCACCATAAACCAGAGCTGAGCAGTGCTCGGGGAGGGGAGGGGAGGGGAGGGGAGGGGAGGGGAGGGGAGGGGAGGGGAGGGGAGGGGAGGGGAGGGGAGGGGAGGGGAGGGGAGGGGAGGGGAGGGGAGGGGAAGGGAGGGGAGGGGAGGGGAGGGGAGGGGAGGGGAGGGGAGGGGAAGAAGGATGGAAGAGAAAGAGTGGTCCAGGAGGTGGCACAGTAGATATGGATAAAGCATTGGACACTCAAGCATGAAGTCCTGAGTTCAATCCCTGGCAGCATATATACTAGAGTGATGTCTGGTTCTTTCTCTCTCTCCTCCTATCTTTTTAATGAATGAAATATTAAAAAAAAAAAAAAAAAAGAAGAAGAAAGATAAAGAAATTTACTAACTTCTAAATAATCTCCTAACCAGTCACTAAAGTGCTCTCAGCATAAAGGACCCTTTGAGAGCAAGCAGCTTTATCAAGTCAGCAGTGCAGTAGTAGCAAATTAGTGATTATCATCCTCACTTAAGATGATCAATAGGTTCTTAGAAACTAAGCAGAGTCATGCAGACACCAAGCCATATTGATTACTTGTGTGGCAAAACAAAAAAAGAGAACTAAATCCTCTACTTACTAAAAATCATTGCTGTATTCAGTATATGTTAACACCACATTCATAAGTGACATCCTAAGACAACATCACCAATGTGTCCTGGAACCTCACCTCTTCAGAGCCCCTACCCCACACTAAGGAAAGATAGAAACAGGCTGTGAGTATGGATCAACCTGCCAATGTCCATGGCCGGTGTAGAAGCCATTACAGAAGGCAGACCTTCCGCCTTCTGCACCCAATAAAGAAGTTTGGTCCATACTCCCAGAGAGGGATAAAGAATAAGGAAGCTTCGTGGTCCGGGAGGTAGTGCTGTGATAAATCTTTGGACTCTCAAGCATAAGGTTCTCAGTTTAATCCCTGGCAGCACATGTGCCAGAGTGATGTCTGGTTCTTTTTCTCTCCTACTATCTTTCTCATAAATAAATAAGTAAAATCTTTAAAAAAAAAAAAAAAAAAGAAAGAAAGAAAAAAGAAAAGAAAAGAAAAAGAAAAAGAAAAAGAAAAAAGAATAAGGAAACTTCCAATGGAGGGGATGGGATACGGAACTCTGGTGTGGTAATTGTACCCGTTATCTTAAAATCTTGTTAATCATTATTGAATCACTAATTTAAAAAATTTAAAAAGTGACAGCCTAAAAGCCAAAATAATAGTACATTATAATAAATCTTTCCAAGAAATTAACATTAAGGGTGAGGGAGAAAGCATAACGGCTATGCAAACAGTTTTCATGCCTGAGATCAATATCCCACACCACCATAAGCCTACAGCTGTGTAGTGTTCTGGTAAAATAAATAAACAAGTCAATAAATATTTTTAAATTATTCTAAATGAACTAAAGATTTGAATATTGAGATGAAGACGCTAGTGCATTTTTAATGTGTTTATTTTGGATGGAAACAAAAAGTAGGGAAGTGGAGACAGGAAAAGGAAAAAGAGACCTGCAGCATTACTTCAATACTCATGAAACTTCCCTCCTACTTGTGGGGTCTGGAGCCTTGAACTTGGGTCTTTGTACACTATAATGTGAGTGCTCTACCACCACCCAGACATTGGGATCAGAAGGTTTTTGACAACAACCTTAGAGATGTCTTTGCGGATTTAAATTGAGTAGTAAACAAAAGAAAAATAAACACAGAACTACAAACTATAAAAGCTTCTATAAAGCACAAGGGATTTGAATCAGACAAAAAAAATTAAAGAATAAAAAAAAATTAGAGAATAAAAAAATTAGAAAAAATATTTAAAATCAGACATTTAATACAAATAATCAAAGTTTCCTATGAAACCATGGTTACAACATAAACAGAAAAATCTTACTGTGGAATAAAGTAGTAGAGATAGATATTAAAGTTAATAAGTAATTCCCAGTTTTCGGGTTCTTAATTAAAAATACTTTATATTCAATTTGCATAATGGAATAGATCTTTAGAGTGTAGTTTAGCAATGTAACCAACAACATTCAGTGTATGAAAAGTCTTTCAATTAAGAAACAAGATAGTTCCCTAGATTCAAGAAGCTCAAAGAGTACCAAGAAAAGTAAATCCAGGGTTCCAGCAGTTGGAAGCAGACACTACACCTGCAAGGGGAAGAATCAAGGTGGTGAAACAGGATGCAGATGTCTCTCTTTCTCACTCTCTCCCTCAACTCTAGGTTTCTCTATCCTATCAAATAAAAAGGGGGAAAGGAAGCAGTGGAGAGGTGAGAGAGGAATGGGGAGGCGTAAGGAGAAGGAAAGAGAAGAAAAGGAGGGAGAGGAGAGGAGGGCTGGATGGGTCCAAGAAAGGTGAATCTAAACCCAAGTTTATAAAGGCACATAATAATTAAAATGCTACAGACAAAGGATTGTGTAAATGTGTAAACTGAGGGAAGGGAAGGGGGTGGGAGGGGAAGTAGAAGGGAGAGAAAGAGGGCAAGGGGAGGGGGAAGAGTCACCTAGGAAATCCCAAATTGATTTCTCTGTATAAGCACCAAAGGGAGTGGGGGAGACAGCATAATGGTTATGCAAAAAGACTCTCATGCCAAAGGCTGTGAAGCTTGAGGTTCAATCCCCTACACCACCATAAGCCAGAGCTGAGCAGGACACTGATAAAAAGGTAAAAAAAAGTTTTTAAAAAAATTAAAAGAAAAAAATCATGCTAAGGGGGGGGGGGGGGGTCGGGCGGTCGGGCGGTGGCGCAGTGGGTTAAGCGCATGTGGCGCAAAGCGCAGGGACCGGAGTAAGGATCCCGGTTCAAGTCGCTTCACAGGCGGTGAAGCAGGTCTGCAGGTGTCTATCTTTCTCTCCCCTTCTCTGTCTTCCCCTCCTCTCTCCATTTCTCTCTGTCTTATCCAACAACGAATTGCGTCAACAAGGGCAATAATAATAATAATAACCACAACGAAGCTACAACAAGGGCAACAAAAGGGGGGAAAAAATGGCCTCCAGGAGCGGTGGATTCATGGTGCAGGCACCGAGCCCAGCAATATCCCTGGAGGAGGAAAAAAAAAAAAAATCATGCTAACAAACATCAGGTCAATAAGAAGGATGACTGGGAGGGAGGGAGGATGGATTGGTGTACTGTACCAAAAAGAAAAAAGGAAAGGAAAGGGAACAGAAAGGACTGGGAGGATGTATTCAAAATTTTACCAACACTAGCTTTCTCTTCTCTTTTCTGTCTTCCCCTCCTCTCTCGAATTCTCTGTCCTATCCAACAATAACAACAGCTACAACAATAACAACTACAACCAGGGCAACAAAATGGGGAAAACAGCCTCCAAGAGCAGTGGATTTGTAGTGCAGGCACCGAGCCCCAGTGATAAACCTGGAGGTCCCCCCCAAAAAATTTTTTTAATGTCTAAACACACAAATATCTCAACTGTTTATCAATAAAAATATAAAGCAATTCAACAGAGGAAGAATAGAGACTTAAGAAATGGTTGTGGGAGAGGAAGAAGGCGTTTGGGAAGGCATTGGGGACCCAGTACATGATGATGGAAGAGGACTTGGTAGTGAGAGCGATATAGAGAGATATAGTGAGAGTGATACAGGCACATATCACAGGGGAATAAGAAACTGTACTCATGTGACATCAATTTGTAAATCATTATTTCCCTGATAGATTTTTTTAAATCAATTTCTTTACTAATGCAAGGGATAGCAGAGAAAGAGACCCAGACATCCCTCTGGTACATGTGCCGTCGGGGATCTAACTTAGGACCTCATGCTTGACAGTCCAGCACTTTATCCACTGCACCACCTTCCAGACCACCCTAACAGAATTATTTTTAAAAGTAACAGTGATTGATGTCAGGGAGACAGTGCAGCAGGATCACGCCAGTAATGCAGTCTGAGGTCCCAGAGATCTCAGGTTCAAGCTCTAGCACCACTGTATGCCTGAGCTGACAAAGTACAGACTTTGCAATCTCTCTCCTCCTTCCTCCTCCACACCCCCACTTTGGTCTCTCTCAAATAAATCAATCTTGGAGTCTAGGTGGTGGAGGACCTGGTTGAGTGAATATATTACAGTGCACAGTTCCAGGTTTAAGCCCCTGGCCCCACATGCAGGGAGAAAGCATCACAGGTAGTGATACAGTACTGCTAGTGTCTCTCCCTCTATCTCCTCCTTCCCTTTCAATTTCTGTCTGTATCCAAAATATATGTGTAATAAATCTTAAAAAAAAAAAAATGGTGCTGAAGCAAAGGGATATCCATAGCCCAGAAATAGATTTTATCTAATCCTCATTTTTTATACAAAAATTAACTCAAATGGATCACTCAAATGGATTGAAATGTAAAATAATTTTTAAAATCAGAGAAACAAAAGAAGAATTTCAGGATATAGGGATAGAGTCTCACATTTAAACGAGAAAGAATCCACAAGAAAGCCTGAAATATTGTGACAATTAGTAACTTTTGCTATGTGATATATACCACCTTAAAAGAACTAAAGAGCAGAAAAATAGCTTATAAGTTTCCAATGGTCCAGGAGGTGGTGCAGTGGATAAAGCATTAGACTCTCAATCGTGAGGGTCTGAGTTCAGTCCCTGGCAGCACAGGTACCACAGTGATGTCTGCTTCTTCCTCTCTCCTCCTATCTTTCTCATTAATAAATAAGTAAAGAATAGCAGATTCTGTTAACAGTGAAGCTGCTCTGTATCTTGACCGTCAATCTCAGCGTCCTGCATGCTCATCATATACTGCACTAAAATTCTGCAAGATATTGCCTGGGGAGAAATGGGTAGAAGGTACATGAGATTGAGCTCTACGATTTTCTCTAAACTGAATGTGAATAAATAATAACATCAAAAGTTTAAATTCCAAAAAAAAAAAAAAACAAAGAAGAAAGAAACCTGTTAAATAAGCATTTAAATAGCAAGGTAGGCTAGAAAGCATTTTTTTACTTTTATTTATCTTGCCACCAGGGTTGTTCTGAAACTCTGTACTTTCATCACCCCCACACTCCCAATGTCACTCTTCCTTTTTTATTTAAATAAAATCAGAGGGAGAAAAAGGAGAGATACCACTCCTCTACCATTTGTGAAGGAGGTGTCTCTCTGTCTCTCTCCCTCTCTATCTTCCCATCCCTTCTCAATTTCTCTGTGTTATCCAAAAAATCAGGAAGAAAATGACCACAGGAGCAGTGGATTTGTAGTGCAGGCACAGAGCCCCAGCGATAGAGAACTCTGGAGGCCAAAAAAAAAAAAAAAAAATATATATATATATATATATATATATATATATATAGCCGCCAGGGGGCAATGGATTCATCCATGCAGGCACAGAGGCCCAACAATAACCTTAGCGGCAAAAAGAAAAAAGAATGGTTTATGTAGTCAAGTTGCAAAACTCAACAGTAAGCACTTTTTAGAATTTAAAATACAAACTAAAACTCTTAGAGAACAAAGGACAAAGCTCCATGATTGTGAATTTGGTAGTGTTCATGGCTGTGACACTAAAAGCACAGGTAACAATAAAAATTAGACAAAATGGATTTCATGAATATTTAAAATTTTATGAGGGCTGGCTTATGAGCAACTAGGTTTGAGCCCAGTCCCTATCACACTGGGGGAAAGCTTTGATGCTGTGGTGCCTTTCCCTCTCTCCCTCTGACTTGGTATCTAAAAGTCAGCCAGAGTGGTAATACATATAAATATAACATAACAAATATTATATATGTACATGTAATAAGCATCTAGTCAGTATTAACACACTAAAAAGGCAAAGTATAGAATGGGAGAATATACTTGCAGACCATATATATGATACAGAGACTGGTACCCAGTATATAAAGAACACCTAAATCTCAACAACATTAAAAAATGAACAAAAATTAATGAACGAATATTTCACCAAAGATTATGTACAAATGAAAAAAAAACACACACACAAAATGCTTATGACAAATAAGTACATAAAAATCCAAGGTGGCAATTCAAGTTAACTTGTGTTAAATTCTTTCCAGAATCACAACAAAGCCATACCAATACATGGACTAATCTACATAAAAACAGATTTGAACCCAAGGTCTCATGATAGTGATGGGACAAAAAGTAAGGAAGTATAGGCTATAGGGGGTTGGTGGTGGAACACCTGGCACAGCATGCACAAGGACACAGCGTCAAGGACCAGGTTTCAAGCCCCTGGTCCCCACACCTGCAGGGAGGAAGCTTCATGAGCAGTCAAATAGTACTCTCTCTTCCTCCACCACCTACCTCCACCTTCCCCTCTCAACTTCTGTTTCTATCTAAAATAAAACAAAATAAAATAAAAGCTAAAAACCAGGTAAGAATCATCCCAAAGATGTCTGCAACCTAGCTGAAATGAACCTTGGTGTATGTGTATGCCATACTGGAATTTAACTTCTACAGCTGCAGACCCTCAGGGCAAATTCCTCCTACCAACCCTAGCATGTGATTGAGCTACATTTTATCACAGTGCTTTTTTCCCTCCTTCTTTTACATCAAGAGTGTGCCAAGAGTGTCACAGCCAAGTGACAGCCCAACCATCACCCTTATGAAGTACAAAAAAACAAAGTATTAACTTCAGGCAAGCAAAACACACCAGCTCTTGCCAGCCTACACCTACACCTGACTGCTACCAAATAAATCACACCATAACAGCCAACAAGCCTGCCTTCCAAAGCATAGCCAGCTAGTAAGAGGATCCCACCACTTGCTATGCTCCTTGCTGGCCAGCCCACAGCCTGCCACATCTCTGCTTCCTACTAGCTCCAGAGTATGCACTCCATCACCACCTGGGAATAAGGTCCCAATGACCTTTTAAACCTTAACCCATGCCCACACCAGCCTACTGGCTACAGAACACCACTGAACCCCAAATCCTACTCTCACAAAGACCAGCTTGACCTCAATGCTACAGTGCCTACCACGAACTCACAACATCAAACCACTGGTCACCATCCAGGCCCCCTCAGCACAGAGCCTCCCTAAACACCAGATCACCTGGACCGATATATCATGACAAAAGGCTAGGAATTACCTACCAGACACAGACATGTTATCTTCCTAACGGAAATATCAAAGCTACATTCCTAAGAACACTCACTGAAATATGATCAATGGAAGAGAGCCTCGATAAAACCAGAGAAAGTATGAGAACAATCCTAACAGAAACATAAGCTGAGTCCGGAGGCGGAGCTACAAGCAGCAGATCTCGTTCTCCCTTCTCCCCTCCTCCCCTCTCCTCCCCTCCCCTCCCCCCTCCTCTCCTCCCCTCCCCTCCCCTCCCCTCCTCTCCTCTCCTCTCCTCTCCCAAATCAACTAGGAATACCAAAGGAGACCACACGGGACTGAAACAAGACAGGACTAGAATGACCACAGGAACCCACTAAATCACCAGATGAGTACAAACACGTGTGGCTGGTGACAGAGAGGAAAGAGGAGCGTAAGGAGAGATTAAGTGACTGCTAACAGTTCAGTTGAGACACCACCAGTCTGGTCCACCAACAAGGGGACAGCTTAAGGGAGGAGAGGACTCCTCAGAGACTCACCAAGTGCAACTCTGAGTCTCCATTGCTACTACCCTCAGAATCTGGAGCAGCGACAGGGAGGGACACCAGGGGACAGAGATCTAACCAGGAAACTCAGGAGAAGACCTATACCTCCATGGCATAGCTGAGAGGCTGTGAAAGACTCTTTGCATAACCACTGGATTATCTCTGCCACACCCTGCTTTATCTCTTCATCAGGAGTCAGTGATTAAGCTAAGAAGCCTATTGATAGTTTAAAAGCCCTCAGGCTCCCATCACCTACAGGGAAGAAAAAAAAAAAAGAGGCTTTTAAATCACTGAGCTCCAACTCAGGGATTGAAACAACTGTTATCTTCCACCACTGTGAACCCTTTAATTAACTTACGTAGACACAAGTCAATCCAGGAAATAGTGATCAATAATTTGAAAAGCACTGATAAAGGGAACTCATAAGATAATATATAAAATGGTTAAAACAACAAGAAAAAATATTGGAGAATCGAACCAGGACAAGAGTCCAGCTAAAAGTCCTCCATGGGTGAAGCACAAAATAACGAGTTCAACATCCAAACATTAGCTAAGGAAATAATAACAGGAGTGAGTAAAGAATTTGAAAAAATTGTAATTAGAAATGCAGGAACAACAAATGAGAATATGGAAGAAAATACTAATTATCTCATGGTTATTAAGGAGCTGAAAGCTGAAATCGCTGAGCTAAGAACACAACTAGATGAACAAGCTAAAACAGTATCAGAGCAGGGCAACAAAATAGATGAACTCCAGAAAACAGTAGAGGGCAGAGAGAATAGAATCTATGAGGCTGAAGACAGAATTAGCAAGACTGAGGATGAATTAGAGACAACTAAAAAAGAAGTAAGAGATCTCAAAAAGAGATTAAGAGATGCTGAAAACAACAACAGAGTCCTATGGGATGACTTCAAAAGAAACAATATACGCATTATTGGCATACCAGAGGAAGAAAAAGAAGGAGAGGAAGAAAGCATTTTCCAGGCCATAATAGATGAAAACTTCTCTAGTCTAGACAACAGCAAAGACATAAAGATTCAAGAAGCCTAGAGGGTCCCAAAGAGAATTAACCCAGACCTAAAGACACCAAGACATATCATACTTACAATGGAAAGGAATAAGGATAAAGAAAGGATCCTGAAGGCTGCAAGAGAAAAACAAAGAGTCACCTATAAAGGAAAACCCATAAGATTAGCAGCAGACTTCTCCATACAAAAGAAGAGAATGGCAAGATATCTATCGAGTGCTCAATGAGAAAGGCTTTCAGCCAAGAATACTATATCCTGTTAGACTGTCATTCAGACTAGATGGAGGCATCAAAACCTTCTCAGACAAGCAACAGTTGAAGGAATCAACTATCACCAAGCCTGCCCAGAAAGAAGTTTTGAAAGGTCTCCTATAAACAATTAGACCACCACAAATAGGACATATATCAAAACACTCTAAAACTCTACAAGAATGGCGTTAAAATATCTTCAATCTTTGATATCAATAAATGTCAATGGCCTGAATTCACCTATTAAAAGACACAGAGTAGGAAGATGGATCAGAAGACACAACCCAACAATATGCTGTCTACAGGAAACCCACCTAATTCAACAAGACAAACACAGACTTAAAGTGAAAGGATGGAAAACTATCATACAAGCCAATGGCTCACAAAAAAGGGCAGGAACAGCTATTCTCATATCTGACATGATAGACTTTAAAATAGATAAGATTAGAAAAGATAGGAATTGACACTACTTAATGCTCAGAGGATCAGTCAATCAAGAGGACTTAACAATTATTAACATCTATGCACCCAATGAGAAGCCATCTAAATACATCAAACTTCTACTGAAAGAGCTACAGCAATATATTAACAGGAATACAATCATAGTAGGGGACTTCAACACCCCACTCTCTCAACTTGACAGATCATCCAGGCAGAAAATAATAAAGACATAAGGGAGCTAAAAGAAGAGATAAGATAAACTGAACTATTGGACATTTTCAGAGTGATTCATCCCAAGAAACTGGAATACATATTTTACTCAAATCCACATGGGTCATTCTCAAGGATAGACCATATGTTAGGCCACAAAGACAGCATCAGCAAATTCAAGAGCATTGAAATCATCCCAAGCATCTTCTCAGACCACAGTGGAATTAAACTAACACTTAACAATCAACAAAAGATTAGTAATAGTCCCAAAATGTGGAAGCTCAACAGTATACTTCTTAACAATTTCTGGGTCAAAGAAGAAATCAAGGAAGAAATCAAAATGTTTCGAGACTTCAATGAAAATGAAGACACAAGCTATCAAAATATTTGAGACACAGCTAAAGCAGTCCTAAGAGGGAAGTTCATAGCTATACAAGCACACATTAGGAAACAAGAAAAAGCACAAATAAACAGCCTGATTGCACATCTTAAAGACCTAGAAGAACAACAGAGGAACCCTAAAGCAACCAGAAGGACAGAAATCACTAAAGTTAGGGCAGAAATAAATAACATTGAGAACAGGAAAACCATAAAAAAGATCAACAAAAGTAAATGTTGGTTCTTCGAAAGAGTAAACAAAATCGACAAACCTTTAGCCAGACTCACAAAACAAAAAAGGGAGAAGACCCAAATAAATCAGATAATAAATGAAAGAGGAGATATCACAACAGACACCTCAGAAATTCAACATATCATGCGAGGCTTCTATGAACAACTATATGCCACCAAGCTAGAGAACCTAGAAGAAATGGATGATTTCCTAGATACCTACCAACTTCCAAAACTAAGTAAAGAGGAAGTAGATAACATGAACAGGCCCATCACAGCCAATGAAATTGAAACAGTTGTCAAAAACCTCCCCAAAAATAAAAGTCCTGGACCAGATGGTCTTATAAATGAATTCTACAAAACCTTCAAAGAAGAACTAATACCTCTACTTTTAAAAGTCTTCCAGAAGATTGAAGACACTGGAATACTCCCTGCCAGCTTCTATGAAGCCAACATCACCCTGATACCAAAAGCAGACAGGGACACAACCAAAAAAGAAAACTACAGACCAATATCTCTGATGAACATAGATGCGAAAATATTGAACGAAATTCTAGCCAACCGGATACAGCAGTACATCAGAAAGATTGTTCATCATGACCAAATGGGGTTTATCCCAGGCATGCAAGGTTGGTTTAATATACGTAAATCAATCAATGTGATCCACCACAGCAACAAAAACAAGACCAAAAACCACATGGTCATATCAATAGATGCAGAGAAAGCCTTTGACAAAATACAACATCCCTTTATGATCAAAACACTACAAAAAATGGGAATAGATGGAAAATTCCTCAAGATAGTGGAGTCTATATATATAGCAAACCTACAGCCAACATCATACTCAATGGTGAAAAACTGGAAGCATTTCCCCTCAGATCAGGTACTAGACAGGGCTGCCCACTATCACCATTACTATTCAACATAGTGTTGCAAGTTCTTGCCATAGCAATCAGGCAGAATCAAGGAATTAAAGGGATACAGATTGGAAGAAGTCAAACTCTCCGTATTTGCAGATGAAATGATATTATATGGAAAAACCTAAGGAATCCAGCAAGAAGCTTTTGGAAATCATCAGGCAATACAATAAGGTGTCAGGCTATAAAATTAACATCCAAAAGTCAGTGGCATTCCTCTATGCAAACACTAAGCTATAAGAAATTGAAATCCAGAAATCAATTCCTTTTACTATAGCAACAAAAACAATAAAATATCTAGGAGTAAACCTAACCAAAGAAGTGGAAGACTTGTATACTGAAAATTATGAGTCACTACTCAAAGAAATTGAAAAAGACACAAAGAAGTGGAAATATATTCCATGTTCATGGGTTGGAAGAATTAACATCATCAAAATGAATATACTACCCAGAGCCATCTACAAATTTTTTTTTGTTTGTTTTTTTAAATTTTTTATTAAAGAAAGGATTAATTAACAAAACCATAGGGTAGGAGGGGTACAACTCCACACAAGTCCCACCGCCCAATCTCCATATCCCACCCCCTCCCCCGATAGCTTTCCCATTCTCTATCCCTCTGGGAGCATGGACCCAGGGTCATTGAGGGTTGCAGAAGGTAGAAGGTCTGGCTTCTGTAATTGCTTCTTCGCTGAACATGGGTGTTGATTGGTCGGTCCAAACTCCCAGTCTGCCTCTCTCTTTCCCTAGTAGGATGGGTCTCTGGGGAAGCTGAGCTCCAGGACACATTGGTGGTGTCTTCAATCCAGGGAAGTCTGGCCGGCATCCTGATGACACCTGGAACCTGGTGACTGAAAAGAGAGTTAACATACAAAGCCAAACAAATTGTTGAGCAATCCTGGTCCCAAAGCTTGGAAAAGTGGAGAGGAAGTATTAGGGAGGTACTCACTGCAAACTCTAGTGTACTTCTGCTTTCTTACTTTGGTGCCATACTCCAAACTCAGTCAATTTCTGCTTTGCGTTTCTACTTCTTTTTTTTTTTTTTTTACATGCATAACATTCCCCAGATTCCCATTCAACAATACAACCCCCACTATTTCATTCATCATTTTTCATGGACCTGTATTCTCCCCACCCACCCACCCACCCACCCCAGAGTCTTTTACTTTGGTGTAATACTCCAATTCCATTTCAGGTTCGATTTGTGTTTTCTTTTCTAATCTTGTTTTTCAACTTCGGCCTGAGAGTGAGATCATCCCATATTCATCCTTCTGTTTCTGACTTATTTCACTCAACATGATTTTTTCAAGGTCCATCCAAGATTGGCTGAAAACGGTGAAGTCACCATTTTTTACAGCTGAGTAGTATTCCATTGTGTATATATACCACAACTTGCTCAGCCACTCATCTGTTGTTGGACACCTGGGTTGCTTCCAGGTTTTGACTATTACAAATTGTGCTGCCAAGAACATATGTGTACACAGATTTTTTTTGGATAGCTATGTTGTGTTCCTTAGGATATATCCCCAGGAGAGGAATTGCAGGATCATAGGGTAGTCTATCATGTCAGATATGAGAATAGCTGTTCCTGCCCTTTTTTGTGGGCCATTGGCTTGAATGATAGTTTTCCATCCTTTCACTTTAAGTCTGTGTTTGTCTTGTTGCGTTAGGTGAGTTTCCTGTAGACAACATATTGTTGGGTTGTGTTTTCTGATCCATCTTCCTACTCTGTGTCTTTTAATAGGTGAATTCAGGCCATTCACATTTATTGATATCAAAGATTGAAGATATTTTAACGCCATTCTTGTAGAGTTTTAGAGTGTTTTGATATGTGTTCTATTTGTGATGGTCTGGTTGTTTATAGGAAACCTTTCAGAACTTCTTTCAAGGCAGGCTTGGTGATGGTTGCTTCCTTCAACTGTTGCTTGTCTGAGAAGGTTTTGATGCTTCCATCTAGTCTGAATGACAATCTAGCAGGATATAGTATTCTTGGCTGAAAGCCTTTCTCATTGAGCACTCGATAGATATCTTGCCATTCTCTTCTGGCCTGTAGTGTTTGTATGGAGAAGTCTGCTGCTAATCTTATGGGTTTTCCTTTGTAGGTGACTCTTTGTTTTTCTCTTGCAGCCTTGAGGATCCTTTCTTTATCCTTATTCCTTTCCAATCTAAGTATGACATGTCTTGGTGTCTTTAGGTCTGGGTTAATTCTGTTTGGGACCCTCTGGGCTTCTTGAATCTTTATGTCTTTGGTGTTGTCTAGACTAGAGAAGTTTTCAGCTATTATGGCCTGGAGAATGCTTTCTTCCTCCCCTTCTCTTTCTTCCTCTGGTAAGCCAATAATGCGTATATTGTTTCTTTTGAAGTCATCCCATAGGACTCTGTTGTTGTTTTCAGCATCTCTTAATCTCTTTTTGAGATCTCTTACTTCTTCTTTAGTTGTCTCTAATTCATCCTCAATCTTGCTAATTCTGTCTTCAGCCTCATTGATTCTATTCTCTCTGCCCTCTACTGCTTTCTGGAGTTCATCTATTTTGTTGCCCTGCTCTGATACTGTTTTAGCTTGTTCAGCTAGTTGCCTTCTTAGCTCAGCAATTTCAGCTTTCAGCTCTCTAATAACCATGAGATTATTAGAATTTTCTTCCATATTCTCATTTGTTGTTCCTGCAGTTCTGATTACAATTTTTTCAAATTCTTTACTCACTCCTGTTATTATTTCCTTAGCTAATGTTTGGATGTTGAACTCGTTGTTTTGTGCTTCGTCCTCTGGAGGACTTTTAGCTGGACTCTTGTCCTGGTTGGAGTCTCCATTATTTTTTCTTGTTGTTTTAACCATTTTATATAAGTTAACAGTTTTTTCAATCCCTGAGTTGGAGTTCAGCGGTGTAAAAGCCTTTTTTTTTTTCCCCTGTAGGCTATGGTAGCCTGAGGGCTTTTAAACTATCAATAGGCTTCTTGGCTTAATCAATGACTCCTGACCAAGAGATAAAGGAGGGTGTGGCAGAGATAATCCAGTGGTTATACAAAGAGACTTTCACAGCCCTTCAGCTATGCCACCGAGGTATAGGTCTTCTCCTGAGTTTCCCGGTTAGATCTCTGTGCCCTGGTGTCCCTCCCTGTTGCTGCTCCAGATTCTGAGGGTAGTAGCAATGGAGACTCAGAGTTGTACTTGGTGAGTCTCTGGGGAGTCCTTTCCTCCCTTCAGCTGTCCCCTTGTTGGTGGAGCAGACTGGAGGTGGTGTCTCCACTGACAGACTGTCGAACTGTTAGCAGTCACTTAATCTCTCCTTAGGCCCCTCTCTCCTCTCTGTCACTAGCCACGCGTGTTTGTACTCACAGGTGATTTACTGGGTTTCTGTGGTCATTCTAGTCCTGTCTTGTTTCGGTCCGGGTGGTCTCCTTTGGTATTCCTAGTTGATCCGGGAGAGGAGAGGAGACGAGAGAAAGCTGATGTCCTTAATTTGCGTATCTTCTCCGCCATCTACAAATTTAATGCTATCCCCATCAAGATCCCAAGCACATTTTTTAGGAGAATAAAACAAATGCTATAAATGTTTATCTGGAACCAGAAAAGACCTAGAATTGCCAAAACAATCTTGAGAAAAAAGAACAGAACCGGAGGCATCACACTCCCAGATTTCAAACTGTATTATAGGGCCCATGTCATCAAAACTGCTTGGTACTGGAACATGAATAGACACACTGACCAGTGGAATAGAATTGAGAGCCCAGAAATGAGGCCCCACACGTATGGACATCTAATCTTTGACAAAGGGGCCCAGACTATTACATGGGGAAAGCAGAGTCTCTTCAACAAATGGCGTTGGAAACAATGGGTTGAAACATGCAGAAGAATGAAACTGAATCACTGTATTTCACCAAATACAAAAGTAAATTCCAAGTGGATCAAGGACTTGGATGTAAGACCACAAACTATCAAATACTTAGAAGAAAATATTGGCAGAACTCTTTTCTGCATAAATTTTAAAGACATTTTCAATGAAACAAATCCAATTACAAAGAAGACTAAGGCAAGTATAAACCTATGGGACTACATCAAATTAAAAAGCTTCTTCACAGCAAAAGAAACCACTACCCAAACCAAGAGACCCCTCACAGAATGGGAGAAGATCTTTACATGCCATACATCAGATAAGAGTTTAATAACCAACATATATAAAGAGTTTGCCAGACTCAACAACAAGACAACAAATAACCCCATCCAAAAATGGGGGGAGGACATGGACAGAATATTCACCACAGAAGAGATCCAAAAGGTCCAGAAACACATGAAAAAATGCTCCAAGTCTCTGATCGTCAGAGAAATGCAAATAAAGACAACAATCACTTCACTCCTATGAGAATGTCATACATCAGAAAAGGTAACAGCAGCAAATGCTGGAGAGGGTGTGGGGTCAAAGGAACCCTCCCGCACTGGTGGTGGGAATGTCAATCCGTCCAACCTCTGTGGAGAACAGTCTGGAGAACTCTCAGAAGGCTAGAAATGGACCTACCCTATGACCCTGCAATTCCTCTCCTGGGGATATATCCTAAGGAACCCAACACATCCATCCAAAAAGATCTGTGTACACATATGTTCTTGGCAGCACAATTTGTAATAGCCAAAACCTGGAAGCAACCCAAGTGTCCAACAACAGATGAGTGGCTGAGCAAGTTGTGGTCTATATACACAATGGAATACTATTCAGCTGTAAAAAATGGTGACTTCACCATTTTCAGCTGATCTTGGATGGACCTTGAAAAAATCATGTTGAGTGAAATAAGTCAGAAACAGAAGGATGAATATGGGATGATCTCACTCTCAGGCCGAAGTTGAAAAACAAGATTAGAAAAGAAAACACAAGTCGAACCTGAAATGGAATTGGAGTATTACACCAAAGTAAAAGACTCTGGGGTGGGTGGGTGGGTGGGTGGGGAGAATACAGGTCCATGAAAAATGATGAATGAAATAGTGGGGGTTGTATTGCTAAATGGGAATCTGGGGAATGTTATGCATGTAAAAAAAAAAAAAAAGAAGTAGAAACGCAAAGCAGAAATTGACTGAGTTTGGAGTATGGCACCAAAGTAAGAAAGCAGAAGTATACTAGAGTTTGCAGTGAGTACCTCCCTAATACTACCTTTCCACTTTTCCAAGCTTTGGGTCCATGATGGCACAACAATGTGTTTGGCTTTGTATGTTAACTCTCTTTTCAGTCACCAGGTTCCAGGTGTCATCAGGATGCCGGCCAGACTTCCCTGGATTGAAGACACCACCAATGTGTCCTGGAGCTCAGCTTCCCCAGAGACCCATCCTACTAGGAAAAGAGAGAGGCAGACTGGGAGTATGGACCGACCAGTCAACGCCCATGTTCAGCGAGGAAGCAATTACAGAAGCCAGACCTTCTACCTTCTGCATCCCACAATGACCCTGGGTCCATGCTCCCAGAGGGATAGAGAATGGGAAAGCTATCGGGGGAGGGGGTGGGATATGGAGATTGGGCGGTGGGAATTGTATGGAGTTGTACCCCTCCTACCCTATGGTTTTGTTAATTAATCCTTTCTTAAATAAAAAATAAAAAATAAAAAAATAAATAAAAAAAAAAAAACAGTACTGTATCCAGGAAATAGCTCACATGGCAGGACATACACATAAAGCCCAAGGTTCAAGTGCAGTACCACATAGAAGCAAAGCAAGACACAATGCCCTCCCCCTTTCTGTCTTTATCTCTATCTTAACTAAAAAAGAGTAAAGAAAGAAAAGTATTTTTCTATAATATAATTCTGCATATGTGAGTATCTGACAGACCAAAAAGGGGGGGGGGGCTAGAGTAAATGAATTAGCATAAAAAGTTGCGGGGGAGCACCAAGAGGAGCTTCATTCACAATACGGGTTACTAGGAGAAAGAACAGAATTCCCACTTGAAGGAATAATACTCAAGAATTTCCTGAAAGTTTTGGAAGGTGACAGATACAGGAAGTTCAAAGAATTCCTAATAAACAAGCCAAGAGACATGATAATTAAAATGACAAAAATCAAAGACTAAAAGAGAGTCCTAGAAGAAATGCAAACAGTTGCCTATAAGGGAACGATCAGATTTCTCACAGAAACTCTAAGGCCAGAAGAGACTAGCATGCATTGGAATATATTCAGAGTGTTGAATGGAAATGATCTCCAATCAAGAATATTCTGCATAGTGTGGTCCAGGGGGTGGCGCAGTGGACAGTGTTGGGCTCTCAAGCATGTGGTTCCAAGTTTCACGCCTGGCAGCACAAGGTACCAGAGTGATATTCTGGTTCTATTTCTCTCTCTCTCTCTCCTCCTATGTCTTTCATTAAAAAAAAACAAATAAAATATTTTAAAATATACTCTACATAGCTAGACTTATCACACAGATTTGAAGAAGCAATAAACAAAATTAAAGGAAGTCAACACTGCTCCTGAAAGAAATACTATAAGGGCTCCTATAAAAAGAAAATAATAAAATTATCTCATTCGTGTGGGAAATATAAAGAAACAAAGCAAAGGAACAGAATCAAATGAAAACAAGGCTTTAAATTATGTTTGTGTGACTGCAGTTATCAAAGGAGAAAGGATTAAAAGGAGAGGTGGGCCACAGACTTTGGTGAAAGTACATTAGTGTGAGCATGGTGTAGTAAAACACACCTTAAGGAGGCGTGGAACACATACACTCTTGCAGCCTGGGAGTGTATACAGCACAAGGGTAGAAATCTAGAGTTAGGTCCTGAGTTCACATTAGCATCATAAATGTCAGAGTGATTTATATTCTTCCTCTCTCTGAATAAGACTTTAAATAAAAATAAAGCATGCAATCTTATATGCCAGCATAGCTCAACAAAAAGGAGAGTGTAAGTACATGAAAAGATGTTCAATGCCACTCACCACTGGAAATGCAATCAAAACTACTATGAGAATAACCTAGGAGGTGGTGCAGACTTGTATGCATGAATTTCTGAGTTCAGTCCAAAGAACTACTGAGATACCACCTCATACCCATTATGAAGGCTACCATTCAAAAAGCAGCAGCTACAAAAATTTCAGAAAATCTGCATTGACATAGATGTGATGAAGTAAGATGTCATGTGTCCTGTCAGTCACTGGAAAATATAACAAATTCTCAAAAACTTAAAATAGAATTCTATGACCCAGCAATTCCATTTCTGAGTATTTATTCAAGAGAATCAAAAGCAGGTCCTAAGAAGATATCTGTAGATCTATTTGTGACAGCCTAATTCACTACATCTATAATGTGAAAGCAGCCCAACTATCTCTTCAACAAATTGCTAATTGGGCAGGGAAGACAGCATGATTATATAAACAGACTCATCCCTATGGCTCCAAGGACCCAGGTTCAATCCCATAAACCGCCATAAGCCAGAGTTAAAAAGTGCTCTAATTAAAAAGTAAATAAATCGGGGAGTCAGGCTGTAGCGCAACGGGTTAAGCGCAGGTGGCGCAAAGCACAAGGACCCGCATAAGGATCCTGGTTCGAACCCCGGCTCCCCACCTGCAGGGGAGTCGCTTCACAGGCGGTGAAGTAGGTCTGCAGGTGTCTATCTTTCTCTCCTCCTCTCTGTCTTCCCCTCCTCTCTCCATTTCTCTCTGTCCTATCCAACAACGACAACAACAATAATAACTACAACAATAAAACAACAAGGGCAACAAAAGGGAATAAATAAATAAAATAAATATTTTTTTAAAAAAGTAAATATATCACTAAGTAATGTGAGACCTGTACAATGGAATATCACTCAGTCTTAAAATGGCATAAATAAAACTTGGGAAAAAATTGCTAAGTGAAATGGGCAAACAAAATGACAAATACTGTAAAATTCCAGTTAAGTATATAGATACTCTGTACTTTCAGTATAAGTTTTCTGTAAACTTGAAACTACTAAAAAAAAATCAAGTTTTTTTTTGTCTTGTTTTTAATCTGAGACCATTTTACAATTACACACTGCTTTAGAATAAATCTGTTCTGAGTTTGTTTGGCCAAATATTGATAATAGCAGATTTTGTAAACTGAATTGTATGTCAGTAACTTCTAAATTTTTTTTTTAATTATCCACAAACAGCTTGCATCTGCCATGTCAACGTTGAGAGGAGTGTTACTGCCTCACTTATGTAAACCCTGAACTCTTTTTCCTCTAAGATTTATTTAAAAATCTTTGGGGAAAATATTACAAACTGGAAAGTTTCTGTACAACAAAAAGAACCAACATGAAAACAGAATGATGCTCTATTGAACATAGGATACTTACATGCCATACATCATACAAACAGCTAATTATCAAGAGATATAAAGAACTCACCATATCGCACCAAAGTAAAAGACTCTGGGGTGGGTAGGTGGGAAGAATACAGGTCCATGAAGGATGATAAATGACACAGTGGGGGTTGTATTGTTAAATGGGAAACTGGGGAATGTTATGCATGAACAAACTATAGTATTTACTGTTGAATGTAAAACATTAATTCCCCAATAAAGAAATAAATTTAAAAAAAAAAACTCACAAAACACAAGATGAAAAACGTTTTAAAAAATGGAAGCTAGAACTCAACAGACTCAAGATATTCTGATGGTCAAAGGCCAAGAAAAAGTGCTCAAAAATCACTGATTATCAAAGAAATGCAAATCAAAAAGACAATGAGTTACCACATCTCATCTGTTGAGAATTGCATGCATTAAAAATGACAGAAATGGGGGCTGGGCGGTAGTGCAGCGGGTTAAGCGCACGTGGCAGGAAGCGCAAAGACCGACAAAAGAATCCCGGTGGTTCGAGCGCCCAGCATCCCACCTGCGGGGGGGGGGGGGGGGGGAGGGGGGGAGATCTGCAGGTGTCTTTGTCTCCCCCTCCTCTCTCGATTTCACTCTGTCCTGTCCTACAACAACAGCAATAATAACAAGTATAACACAAAAATGGGAGGGATGGCCTCCAGGAGCAGTGGATTTGTAGTGCTGGCACAGAGTCCCAGCGATGACCCTGGAGGCAAAAAAAAAAAGACAGAAATCATGCTGGCAAGGATGAAGAAAGAAACCCTCTACACTGTGGGTGGGACTGTATATTGGCTCAGTCACTGCAGAGAACTGTATGGAGATCACTCAAAACATTAAAAATGAGCCTGCCGGGATTCTGGAGGTAGCTGAGCCGGTTAAGCGCACGTGGAGCGAAGTGCAAGGGCAGGCTTAAGGATCCCAGCTCGCGCCCAGGGCTCACCACCTGCAGGGAAGTCACTTCACAGGCGGTGAAGCAGGTCTGCTGGTGTCTTTTTCTCCCCCTCTCTGTCTTCTCCTCCTCTCTCCATTTCTCTCTGTCCTATCTAACAATGATGACATCATCAACAACAATAACTACAATCATAAAAAACAAGGGCAACAAAAGGGAAAATAAATATTAAAAAAAATTTTAATAAGCCTGCCATATTATCACCCAGCATTCCATTCCTAGCTATCTACCCAAAGACTACACACCACATATCCTAAGAGATTTATGTACATCTATGACAGGACGACAGCATGGTTTGTAATAATCAAAATTACCATGACCAGGTGGTACTCCCAGATGAGCGTATGTGTTACAATACACAAGGATCCCGGTTCAGGGTGGGGGTAGATAGCATAATGGTTATGCAAAGAGACTCTCATGCCTGAGGCTCTAAAGTCCCAGATTCAATACCCCACACCACCATAAGCCAGAGCTGAGCAGTGCTCTATTTAAAAAAAAAAAAAAAAAAAAAATCCTGATTTAAGCCCTCACCCCCCACCTGCAGTTGGGAAAGTTTTGGGAGCGGTGAAGTAGCGCTGCAGGTGTCTCTCCGTCTCTCTCCCTCTCTATCAACCCCTTCCTTCTTGATTTTCTGGCTGTCTCTATCCAATAAATAAATACATAAATATAAAATTTAGTCAAAAAAATATATATATATACACACCCAAATGTTCAATAACAGAGTAGTTAAGGAAGTCGTAGTACATATACACAATGGAATACAATACAGCTATAAGAAACAAAGAAATCATCTCTTTTACTACTATATGGGTAGAATTAGAGGGGATCACATCGACCAAAATAGCCCAGCAATAGGACAAAATAGTCCAGCAATAGGATCTCACTCATAGTTGGGGACCTCTAGTCCTATGACAAGAGCAAGATGATAATGTATTGGGAAGGTACATGTACTGACACCTATCTGGGGAAATGTAGGCATGTTTTCTTATGACAATAATTCTGTAATTCAACATTTCCTCGATAAAGTGATACTGAAGTTGAAAAAATGCAAAATAGTGCTAGTTTAGCTTTCTGTTGGAAACTGAAAGTCCTGAGGTTCTAGTGCATACCACTGTAATATACAGTAATATAATATTACTTTATAGCTAGCTACATATACTACACTTGAAAGGCATTAAGCAAATCTTAATCTGTTCCCAACAAAAAAGAAATGGTAATCATGTGATGTGGTAGAGATGACAACTGATTCAACATTGGCGATCATACTGCAATATCTGTGTATCAACTCAACATATCCTGCACCTTAAATGTATCAGTGCTGTATGTCACTTACAAGTGAATAAAGGTGGGGGGATAAGACCTAAAAAGAGACATAAGGGGCTGGATGGTGGCACTAGGCTGAGCGCACATTACAATGTGCAAGAACCTGGGTTCAAGCCTGCACCTGCAGGGGGAAAGCTTTACAAGTGGTGAAGCAGTGTTGCAGGTATCTGTCTCTGTCCCTATCTCCCCCTTCCCTCTCAATTTCTGGCTGTCTCTATCCAATAAATAAATAAAGATAATAAAAAATTTTAAAAAGAGAGACATAAAAATAATATGAATATTTGGTTTTTCTAAAGTATTTTCTAGGGCTGCAAAATAGCTCATTTGGATAGTACATTACTTTGCCATCATTTGGACCCACACTTGAGTCCTGCCCCCACCTGCACTGCAGCTGATGCAGCGGTTTCCTTCCTTCTCTCTGACTCCCTGTTTCATTCTTTCTGGCTGAGAAAAGTTAGCAAGAAGTGAAGCCCAGAGGTCAGGCGGTGACAAACCTGAGCACTAGCACCAGTTCAAGAATCCCAGTTCGAACCCCCCAGCTCCCCACCTGCAGGGCAGCCACCTTCACAGGCGGTAATGTAGGTCTGCAGGTGTCTCTCTCCCTTTCTATCTCACCTCCCCTCTCAATTTCTCTCTGTCCTACACAATAAAAATGAACAATGGCCACCAGGAGCAGTGGATTTGTAGTGCCTGCACCAAGTCCCAGCTATAAGCCAGGAAGCAAAAAAAAAGGTGAAGCCCCAAGAAATGATAATGTCCTTTTCTTTTTAAAAAAAAAAAAACCTGGAGTCAGGCAGTAGCACAGCGGGTTAAGCAAACATGGCGCAAAGTGCAAGGACCGGTGTAAGAATTCCGGTTCAAGTCCCGGGCTCTCTACCTGCAGGTGAGTCGCTTCACAGGCGGTGAAGCAGGTCTGCAGGTGTCTATCTTTCTCTCCTCCTCTCTATCTCCCCTCCTCTCTCCATTTCTCTCTGTCCTATCTAACAATGACGACATCAATACCAACAAGAATAATAACTACAACAACATTAGAAAAACAAGGGCAACAAAAGGGAAAATAAATATAAAAAAATTTTAAAAAAAAGAAACCCTGTATACTTCAGAACATACTTGGAGAAATGCTATTATGAAGGGAAAATCAATAGATTCAGGAAACCTGGACTTTTTTCCTAATTACACGTATGTGAATAATAAACTAAATGACTGCTCCAAGATTTTACTTCCGTTCCCTCTTCTACTAAATAAAAAGAAAGAAAGAGAAGTGATTACCTGTGCTAAACTGTAAGTTGGTTACTTTCAGTAATAAAGTCTATAAAATAAGGGACCGGGTGGTGGTGCACCTAGTTGAGCACACATGTTACAATGTGCAAGGATCCAGGTTCAAGTCCCCGGTCCTCACCTGCAGGGGGAAAGGTTCATGAGTGATGAAACAGGGTTGCAGGTGTCTCTCTGTCTTTCTCCCCCTCTCTATTTTCCCCTACCCTCTTGATTTCTGGCTATCTCTATTCAATAAAGAAAGATGATTTAAAAATAAATAAATTTTAATTTTACTAGGAGTGTACATAAACACCATTCCCACCACTAAAAGACTGTGACCCATCCCTCCCACCCACTCACACCCCCCACTGTCCCAAGAAGCTGCATGTCTACCCCTCACCACAGGGCTTTTACTTTGGTGCCCTACTTACAATTTGGTCAGGTCCTGCTTTTAGTTTCCCTTTCAGATCTTCTTCCTCAACTTCTGTTGATGAGTGGGATCATACCATACTCATCTTTATCTTTCTGACTTAGCTCACTTAACATAATTCCGTCTAGCTCTGTCCAAGATGGGTCAGAGAAGGTGGGTTCATTGTTCTTGATAGCTGCATAGTATTCCATTGTGTATATATACCACAGCTTTCTCAGCCACTCATCTGGTGTTGGGCACCTGGGTTGCTTCCAGGTTTTAGCTATTATGAATTTCAGGTGGTTCACTTTCTAATAAAGTCCCAAAACCTAGGGATATACACCAGTTTCTGTGAGAGAGAGCATATGTTCACACGTATCCGTAAACTACTGCAAAATATATGCCTGAAAGCAGAAGTGCACTAGAGTTTGCAGTGAGTACCCCCCTAACACTTCCTCTCCTCTGTTCCAAGCTTTGGGTACAGGATTGCTCAACAATTTGTTTGGCTTCGTATGTTAAATCTCTTTTCAGTCACCAGGTTCAAGATGTCATCAGGATGCTGGCCAGGCTTCCCTAGACTGAAGACCCCACCAATGTGTCCTGGAGCTCCACTTCCCCGGAGACCCACCTTACTAGGGAAAGAGAGAGGTAGACTGGGAGTATGGACCGACCAGTCAACGCCCATGTTCAGCGGGGAAGCAATTACAGAAGCCAGACCTTCTACCTTCTGCAACCCACAATGACCCTGGGTCCATGCTCCCAGAGGGATAGAGAATGGGAAAGCTATCAGGGGAGGGGGTGGGAAATGGAGATTGGGTGGTGGGAATTGTGTGGAATTGTACCCCTCCTACCCTATGGTTTTGTTAATTAATGCTTTCTTAAATAAAAAAATAAAATAAATAAATTTAAAAATAAAATCTATAAAATACAAGGAATACATTTTTCTTTTTTTAGCCTTTCATATTCACCAACTTATGTATTTAGACAAAGAAAGGGTAACAAAAAAAATCAATTTAGCATGCTGACACAAGTAAACACAAGGGTACAAACAGGCGCAAAGATCTCTAGGAAACATTTAGTATGTATACCAACTACTTAAGCAGAGAGATAACTATTACAATCAAGTAAAGGATCAAAATAACCTGTGGTCCGGGAGGTGGTACAGTGAACAAAGCATCGGACTCTCAAGCATGAGGTCCTCAGTTCAATCCCCGGCAGCACATGTACCAGAGTGATGTCTGGCTCTTTCTGTCTCCTTCTATGTTTCTCATAAATAAATAAATAAATAAATAAATACTTTAAAAAATAATAACTGTCAATAATACATGTAAGTTTTACTGGGCATCACACTAAGTATTAAGTTCAAGGGAAAGGTTTATAATTAGTATTTTTTTAGAGGTAAATCGAAAGCATTCAAAGTCCAAGAAGCAATTCTCATATGATTAAACACACTTTGAAAAGAAAACTAAGGGTGGGGTAGTAGAACAGACCAACAGCTAATTAAATCAACCCAATGATGTCTGCTTCTCTAACAAAGGGTACTTACTCAGTTTGTCTCTTTTCCCCTCCCATTCTCACTGCCAAACAATTGCAGACTGATTAAATAAAAGTCCTTAGATGGCAATAACAATTCTCTATCCCCTAAGGAAGATTCATCAAAATGCTATTCTAATGCTGGCAATTTATCTCAAACAATGGGAAGAAGTTGAAGGAATAAGGTTTTATTTAAAAGATGGCCCAGAGGAGCTGGCTCACTGGGAGAGCATGTGCCTTGTTGTGTGCAGAGTACAGGTTAAGAGCCTCAATACCACATGAGAGAGCCAGAGCAAAGAGGAAACTGATGCTTCGATATCGCTCCCTCTCTTGCTATCTCAAAGTCTATCTGAATGAAAGAGCAAGCAGGAAGCTGTGAATGTGCAAGGCTCCAGCTCTGCGGAAGCAAAGTTAAAAGATGGGTTAGTTAATTTATAAAATATCAGAATAGTGAGTTGGGCAGTAGTGCACCGGGTTAAGCGTACATGGTGCAAAGCGCAAGGGCAGGCTTAAGGATCCCAGGTTGAGCCCCTGGCTCGCCACCTGCAGGAGGTCACTTTGCAAGTCATGAAGCAGGTCTGCAGGTAACTTTCTCTCCTCCTCTCTGTCTTCCCTTCCTCTCTCTATTTCTCTGTCCTATCCAACAACAACAACAGCTATGAAAACAATAACAACTACAGCAAGCACAACAACAAGGGCAACAAAATGGGAAAAACAGCCTCCAGGAGCAGTGGATTCGTAGTGCAGGCACCAAGCAATAACCCTGGAGGCAAAAAAAAAAAATGAGGTTAGCAGGGCACCCAAAGAATCCATTCGCTGCTGCCAGGATTCTTATCTTTTCCTAGAAAACTAAGGGTAAAGCCATTCTAGTCACAAATAGATATCCCAGTATGCCTTTCAAATGGCATCCAAAATCTCTGGCATGGTGAAATTAAATCAACTTATTCTAGACCAGGTGATGGCCTCAGCAGCAGGTTAAGCGCACATGGCACACATGGTGCAAAGCACAAGGAAAAGCGAAAGGCATAAGGATCCCAGTTCAAGCCCCCGGCTCCCCACCTGCAGGGGAGTCGCTTCACAAGTGGTGAAGGAGGTCTGCCTGCAGGTGTCTATCATTGTCTTCCTCTCTTCTTTCCATTTCTCTCTGTCCTATCCAACAATGACATCAATAACAACAATAATAACTACAACAATAAAAAACAAGAGCAACAAAAGGGAATAAATAAATATCTAAAAAAAACATTAAAATATATATATATTTCCGGGCTGGGGAGATAGCATAATGGTTATGCAAAAGGCTCTCATGCCTAAGGCTCTTAGGTCCCAGGTTCAATCCCTAGCCTACCACATACCAGAGCTTAGCAGTGTTCTCTCTCCCTCTCTCTCTCTCTATCTATGTATATATATATATATATATATATATATATAGCTCCCTCCCTCTCTGTTTAAAAATAAATATTTTTCTAAAAAGAGTTCCAAAAAGAAAGGAAGAAAGAAAGAAAGAAAAATATTTCCTAACTCTGAGTATCATTTTCCACTAAAAATAACAAAGGGAAGCTGGAAGGCAAGACTGGGGCATCACATAGTGCTAGGTGCAAGGATATTTTCAAAAGGAAGCAGTATGGCAAAAATAAAATAAACTAGGTGGAAACAGTCTTATATAAAAAACAATTTGAGACTCCAAATAAAGGATAATAGATAATAACCCACTAGTATAATACGTAACCACAAGCAGATGCAAATAGATAAATATCTGACAAGGAACAAAATAATTACATAGCTTTCAAAATATCTAACAAAAATATATATATAGAAGAAGGCAGGCGGTTACAACCTTCATTAACATAACCACTGACTCAGTAACTGGATGACTGAAACTGTCTGCCACCTGAGAGTACTGTAAGAGGAAAGCAAGAAAGCAACATCACTGTTTTGAATAACCTAGCAAGAGATCTAATCAGAAACAACCTAATTAAAATAAAAATTACATACAAATTAAGGGGATATTCTACAAACCAACGAGATTTATATAATCAGTAAAAGTGCCTTCCCCAAACACAGACTGACTGGTCTTCGGTCGAGGGTATACTAGTAGCTGCGCTGCCTTGCTAGAACCTCCAAACAAGCTCTCAAGAAAGTGTTACGGTCAGGAGTGGAGGAGACAGTCTGGTGGCTGGTCATACAGAAAACTTCCATGCCTGAGGCTGGCTCCGACGTACTAGGTTCATTCCCCCACACCATCCTAAGCCAGAGCGGAGTAGGGCTCGAGTGTTAAGGTCTTGCAAGTAAAAACAGAACTTCTTCTAGATTCAATGAGACTGAAGAAGCATGGCAACCAAATGTAATACATGATTCCAAAGTAAATGCTCTTGCTCTAGATGACAATGGGGCAGCCAGTGAGATTTAAATGTTAGTCAGGGATTCCTGCTAACTTTCTAATTTGGTGATTAAGGTGATTATGTCAAAAAATGCCCTTATTTAGTAAAAGCTGGGGTGCTACGGCATTAAGTGAACAATTTACTGTCGAATGACTACAAAACAAAGTATTTTTTTTGTACTATCTTTCCAACTTTTGTTTGTCTTTGTCACAAATTTTAAAATCTGAAGGAATTACAAAAAAAATCTATAGTAATAATAATAATAATTATTATTATAATAAACCTCAGAGGACTAACTCTACAGGTGAAAAAAGAAAGGAATTTGTACAGAATACAACAATGGACTGGGGGCTGGGAGATGGCAGTGGATAAAGTAAGCGAGAGATCCAGAGTTCCATCCCCAGCAGCACATGTGCCAGGGTGATGCTCTAGTTCTCCTTTTATTTATTTATTTCTTAATTTTACCAGAGCACTAATCAGGTCTGGCTCATGGTGGTGGTGGTGGGACTCAATCTGAGACTTCAGAGCCTCCGGCATGAGAGTCTCTTTACATAACCATTATGTTATCTACCCCCACTCATGATGCTGTAGTTCTCTCATAAATACTTTTTTTTTTTAAGAAATCTATCTATTTATTTATTTATTTACTTACTTACTTACTTACTTATTCCCTTTTGGTGCCCTTGATTTTTTTTTATTGTTGTAGTTATTGTTGTTGATGGTGACGTTGTTGGATAGGTCAGAGAGAAATGGAGAGAGGAGGGGAAGACAGACAGGGGGAGAGAAAGACAGATACCTGCAGACCTGCTTCACCACTTGTGAAGTGACTCCCCTGCAGGTAGGGAGCCGGGTGCTTGAACCGGGGTTCTTGTGCTTTGCGCCACCTGCGCTTAACCCATTGTGCTATCGCCTGACTCCCTCATAAATATCTTTTTAAAAAATGGATTTGGGGAACGAAAACTACAAAACAAGGAATCTAAGAAATGTTATGCATAATTTAATTCAGTCCCTGAGCCTACATATGCTAGAGCAGTCTGGCTGAACTCTCTCTTATAAAATAAACTTTTTAAAAATTTATTTATGGGGGCAGTATGTTGGAGAGAGAGACAACACCAGAGTGGTACATGCCACATCCAGTATCAAACTTAGGATTTCACACACAAAACAAGCACTAAAAAAATTATCTCCAAAAAGAACGTTTTTTTAGCAAGAACAATGGGTAAAAGTGTGTATTGGAGAAGTCGGCCAGGTAAGAAATCACAGCAGAACACCTGCAGTATTAAGGTCTCCAGTACAATTTTCTATACTACGGGTATTGTAATTGTGAAAATACGGGAATATTACCTCCTCAGGGACAGGAAAAACTTGTAAACTCAAGCTACCCCCATATCTTAAAGGAGAAACCAATTAGCTAACCATGCCACAGTTAGCAGAACAGGGAGTGACTTAGGCTAGGGATATGTATTTAAATGCCCAATACAGTACAGTGTGCACTACAAGGTACATTTTAACCACCAGGAGAAATATACACTTGAAGAAAAGCCAAAAGTATGATGGATATATCAAACATAAAATAATCAAACCTCCTCTATTGGTGATACTTTCTTCTGTTGTTAGTAGAGGAAATGGGAGATAATTTTTAAATAATAAGTATCTCAGATTCAAGAGATTACACACAGATGAAAAATACAAACTAAACGGCCTGGAGGAGATAGCATAGTAACTTGCACAACACTTTCATGGCTAAAGCACCAGAGGCCCCAGGTTTAATACCTGGCACCACAATATACAAGAGCTGAGCAGTGACTAGGAAAGATAGATAGGTAGACAGACAGACAGACAGATAGATATCTCCCATGAAAACGCAACATTTCTTTATTTATTTACTTATTTATTTCTTTTTTACCAGACCACTGCTCAGCTCTGGTTTACGGTAGACGGAGGGATTGAACCTGGGACTCCAAAGCCTCAGGCATGAGAGTCTCTTTGCATTAACTAGTATGCTATCTCCCCTACCCTAAAAAGCAACATTTCTTAGAAATTCCTATCCCTACCCAACAAGAAATTAATAAAATAACTGAAATAAGCTGAAACATCAAATCTCAGGCCTCTCACATATTGCAGTACCAGAACACTAGGGAGGGGGAAAAAAAAAAGAAAAAGAAAAAAAAATCAAAGGATGCAACAAATGTTCCATAAATCCCATGGCCAGGGAAGTGGTACAGCGTTAGAGTCCCAAATATGAGGTCCTGAGTAATGTCTGCTTCTCTCTCTTATCTTTCAAATAAATAAATAAAATCTGTAGGGTGGGTAGAGAAATTCCATCCATAGATCCCAATATCCACTTAAATCCTCAAAGTGTGTCCCTGGAAGTCCTGAGATAATTTCAAAAAATATTCCAGGTCAAAACTATCAATATTTTCTGTGAGGCTGGGTGGTGGCACACTTGGTTGAGTGCACATGTATGTTACAGTGCCCAAAGACCTAGGTTCAAACCCCTGGTCCCCACTTGCAGGGGGAAAGCTTCACAAATGGTGAAGCAGGGCTGCAGGTGTCTCTCTGTCTCCCTCTCTATCTCCTCCTTCCTCTCAAATTCTGGCTGTCTCTATCCAATAAATAAATAAACATTAACAAAAGTTTTTGAAAAACTATGAATATTTTCATAGTAGTATAGAATTTGTCCATTCCCAATATAAACTGAGTTCAGTGATATAAAAGCAATGACAGGAAAAACTGCTAGTACCTAACTCAAAGCAATGCAGAGGCTCCAGGCTTTACTAAGCACTACTATAGGTTTCTAGATTTCTTTTTGAATGTCACTGTGCCAAAAGGTGTCTCAGCAGAAGGCATGCATCATGTACAAATCATAAATGGCAAAAAGTGTCTTGGGTATGTGTGTATCCTTCACATTAAGGAAACAATGTATATAAACATATTCAATGAAGTAATTGCTAGTGATCAAGTACATGCTTCACATGCATGAAGTGCTGGGTTCAATTCCTGACACCAAAAAGGGAGAGTAGCAAATGAAGCAGTAAAATGTTTTTCTTTGAATCTCAACTCTTCAACATGCAACTTTTTCACATTCTGTGTAAAGAGATAACAATTGGGGGGGGGGGCGGTAGCACAGCGGGTTAAGCGCACATGGCACAAAGCACAAGGACCAGTGTAAGGATCCGGTTCAAGCCCCTGGCTCCCCACCTGCAAGGAGGGGGTCGCTTCACAAGTAGAGCAGGTCTGCAGGTGTCTTATCTTTCCCTCTCTGTCTTCCCCTCCTCTCTTAATTTCTCTCTGTCCTATCCAATAGCAACAACAATTATAACAATGATGGCTAACAAAAGGAAAAAAAACAACCTCCAGGAGCAGTGGATTTGTAGTGCAGGCACCGAGCCCCAGCAATAACCCTGGAGAAAAAAAATATTAAAAAAAAAAAAGATGACAATTTGTGAGGACAGCAGTTGTGTAGCTACTTTAACCTCTCAGTTGAATGAGCCCTGGTTTGTTTTTATGAAAAACTATTTTGACATCAAAGAATGAGAGGCAACAAGTACAGCACATGTTCCTCACCAGACACCCTGTGTTCAATCCCTGGCACCACATATACCAAAGCAGTCGTCTGGTGTACCTTTCTCTCTCACGCACACAAAATAAACATTTACTTTAAGGATTTATTTATTTATTTATTTGGGAGGGGTGGAGGAGGAAACCAGAACATCAGTCTGGTACATGCTATACCTGTAATCAAACTTAGGACCTCTTACTGGAAAGTCAATACCTTATCCACTATGTTAAAAATAAAGTAAGTCGGGAGTCGGGAGGTAGCGCAGCGGGTTAAGCACATGTGGCGCAAAGCGCAAGGACCAGCATAAGGATCCCAGTTCCAGCCCCCAGCTCCCCACCTGTAGGGGGGATTCACTTTACAGGCGGTGAAGAAGGTCTGCAGGTTGTCTTTCTCTCCCCGTCTGTCTTCCCCTCCTCTCTCCATTTCTCTCTGTCCTATCCAACAACGACAACATCAACAACAATAATAACTACAACAATAAAAACAACAAGGGCAACAAAAAGGAAATGAATATTCAAATATATATATGTAAAAATAAATAAATAACATTTTAAAAGTGAGTCTTTAAAGCTGTAGGGGAATAGCATAGCAGTTTACACAATAAACTTTTATCACTGAGGCACCAGAGGTCCAAAGTTTAATTTCTGCTATGACCATAAGGCAGAACCAAGAAATGCTCTGATAAAAAATAAGTAAATCTTGAGGCCAGGCAGTAGCACGCCAGGTAAAGCGCACATAGTGTGAAGCACCAGGATCGGGCAAAGATCCCGGTTCAAGCCCCCAGTTCCCCACTTGCAGGAAGGTCCCTTCACAGTCCGTGAAGCAGGTCTGCAGGTGTCTATATTTCTCTCCCCCCTCAGTTTCACTCTGTGCTTTCCAACAACAACAGCAACAACAATATCAGTGGGAAAAAAATGGCATCCCAGAGCAGTGGATTCATTGTGCAGGCACCAAGCCCCAGAGATAGCCCTGGAGGCAAAAATAAATAAGTAAATCTTTAAAAAAATAAAAATTTTTAAAAAGGATGAATGACAAACTGCAGTTATGTGAACTTAGGAGCCTGCAGACATTTTCTCAAAAATAAATAAGCCTGCAACTCTAAGGGGAAAAGCACTAGTAGTATTTCTTGCTAATAATATAAAAATTAAACTTCCAAGTAAAAAATTAGAATTGTAGGACAGGGGTAGATGGCATATTGGTTATGCAAATAGACTGTCAAGCCTGAGGCTCCAAAGTCCCAGGTTCAATCCCCTGCACCACCATAAACCAGAGCTGATCAGTGCTCTGGTTTAAAAAAAAAAAAAATTAAAATTGTAGAAAATTCTATCAGCTACCCTGACCTTTTATTTATTTGTTTATGCTTTCTGTTTTCTAGATAGAGACAGGGGCAGAGAAAGTAAGAGATCACAGCACTATTGCTTCCTTCAATGTTTTGGGGCCGAGCTTGAACCTGAGTCACATACAGCTCTCCAAGTGAGTTATTTTATCAATCCCATCCTTTACGTGTTAGTTTTTTATTTTTATTTTTCCCAGAAGTCCACTGCTCAACTCTGGTTTATGATGAGGCTGGATTTGAATCTGGCACTTCGGAGTCTAAGACATTAAAGTCTTTTTGCATAACTACTATGCTCTCTCCATAACCACACCAATGTTGACAGTTTCACAATACTTTTCTGATGAGATTAGTGGTGGTTTAAAGGAATTTTTTGTTGTTTTTGCTTGCTACTGTTTAATAAAACATCAACATTTGCAAAAAATGTGTATAATTCAATGAGCCAAAATTCTCAAGATCATAAAATGGGTAAGAGATTCATCCCAGAGAACTCCACTTTTCGAAGTTATTCTAACTTCGTCTAATTTACCTATCCTGTACCTTCATGAAACATCATGCATCATAACTTGGTTATGTTGCCAATGTCTAACCCCTTTCTCCTCCTTCCTAGTACACCATTAAAGGTGGGAATAAAGAAATCAATAAATAAAGAAATTAATGGGCTAGTGAAAATAGCTTACCTGGACAGGTTGCTGCGCCCCCATGTGTGTGACCCAGGTTCGAACCCAGCCACCACTACATTAATTAAGCTTCAATGCTGTGATACCTTTCTCTACCTCTTCCTCTCCCTCTCTCTGAATAGGACATCACTGTGCATGAAACCCCTGACATTATTACACTGATTACCTTTTGATTATGTTCTAGTTTTTAAATTGCACAATATATAAGTAAAGTATCCTTTCATCATCTTAGTTTTTAGATATTATTTTCTATTACTTCAACACTTTCACTTATAAAAGGTCAGCAAGGCATAATTCCAATGGTGCCCGGCACAAAATTTGACATTCTAAGAACAAAGTGAGGGAGCTGGGCAGTAACACATGGGTTAAGCGCACATGGCGCAAAGTGCAATGACCAGCTTAAGGATCCCAGTTCGAGCCCCCGGCTCCCCATCTGCAGGAGGGTCACTTCACAGGCGGTGAAGCAGGTCTGCAGGTATCTATCTTTCTCTCCCCCTGTCTTCCTCTCTCCATTTCTCTGTCCTATCCAACAATGACGACAATAATTAATAACTACTACAACAATAAAACAAGGGCAATAAAAGAGAATAAATAAATATTTTTAAAAAAGAAAAAGAACAAAATGAGTGGCAGAGTTCCACTGTGCCTATTCCATTGAAATTGAAAAGGCAATTTCAATATTTCGGAGGCATAGATAGAGAAGACAACTAACTTGAAAGACAGGTCAAAAAGGAAAGAAAGAAAATTGGAGAGGATCAGGCAGGGGTAGATAGCATAAGTTATTCAGAGGGAACCAGGCGGTAGCGCAGCGGGTTAAGCGCAAGTGGCGCAAAGTGCAAGGACCGGCATAAGGATCCCAGTTCAAGCCCCTGGCTCCCCACCTGCAGGGGAGTCACTTCACAAGGGGTAAAGCAGGTCTGCAGGTGTCTATCTTTCTCTCCCCCTTTTCTGTCTTCTCCTCCTCTCTCCATTTCTCTCTGTCCTAACAACAACGACGACATCAATACAACAACAATAAAAAACAACAAGGGCAACAAAAGGGAAAATAAATAAATATTTTTTTAAATTTTAAAAACTAAAAAAAAAATTGGACTGTTAAGCATTAAGTTCCAAGACACAGTGATGCTCTGGTCCCCTCTCACTTCCTCTTCCGTGTGTGTGTGTGTGTGTGTGTGTGTGTGTGTGTGTGTGTGTGTGTGTGTGTGTAAATAAACTGAATGCAAACAAGAAATTAGACTAGTGGCTGTAGAAATGGCTCAAGGGCTAGAGTATGTTTTACAAACCTCAAAGCCCAGGTTCATCACCAGCAACACATACAGCCAGACAGATGCTCTAGGAGGGAGGTGTTGTGTGTGTGTGCTTGGTAGGGCATATGTTTTTCCATGTGTAAGGCTAGGATTTTCACCCTGGAAGCCCATGGAGTTACAAGGTACCAAGGAAAGCTTTGGTACTGTGGTGTCTAGTCTCTTTCTGAAATAAAAAGAATGAATTAAGAAGCGGGTTAAGAGCAAAAGCGCAAGGACTCCTGCGGGGATCCAGTTCTAGCAGCAGATTCCCCACCTACAGGGGGGTCACTTCACAAGCGGTGAAGCAGGTCTGCAGGTGTCTGTCTTTCTCTCTGTCTGTCTTCCCCTCCTCTCTCGATTTCTCTGTCCTATCCAACAACAATGACAGCAATAACAACAATAATAACAACAAACAATGATAAATAAGGGTAACAGAAGGAAAAAATTGGCCTCCAGGAGCAGTGGATTCCTAGTGCAGGCACCAAGCCCCAACAATATCCCCGGAGGCAAAAAAAAAAAAAAAAAAAGAATGGGAAGGAGTCAGTAATAATAATAATGGCAGTTAGGAAGGCAGCTTAGCTGGCAGAATGCAGGGCTTGCAGGTCTGAGGCTCCCTATTCAAACCCTGGCACTGTATAAATGGAAGTGGTGATCTGGATTATTTTTTTCTCTCTCATATGTGAAACTGTCTCTTATTCTCAAGTAAAGTAAATTAAACAAACAAACAAAAAAATGGTAAACCAGTAAAACAGTTCACTTGAATCGCTTTGTCATTGTGTGATTCAGGTTCAAGTCCAGCCCCCACTGCATCAAAGGAAACTCTGGTACCGTGGTCTCTTTCACTGTCTCTGTTTCTGTCTTTAAAAAAAAAAGTGGCCTAGGAAGTGGCACAGTAAGGCCTTAGATTCTTTTTTATTTTTTTTATTTATTCCCTTTTGTTGCTCTTGTTGTTTTACTGTTGTAGTTATTATTGTTGTAGTTGTTGGATAGGACAGAGAGAAATGGAGAGAAGAGGGGAAGACAGAGAAGGCGAGAGAAAGATAGACACCTGCAGACCTGCTTAACGGCTTATGAAGCAACTCCCCCGCAGGTGGGGAGCCGGGCGCTCAAACAGGGATCCTTATGCCTGTCCTTGCACTTTGAGCCACCTGTGCTTTACCCACTGCACTACCACCAGACTCCCAGGTGTTAGATTCTTAAGTATGAGGTTCTGAGTTCAACCCCTGAAGCACATGTGCCAGAGTGATACCTGCTTTCCTCTCTCTCTCCACCCTCCATTAATAAATCTTTTTTTAAATTTTTATTGTTGTTAAAGCTGTTGTTATTGTTGGATAGGACAGAGAAATGGAGAGAGGAGGGGAAGACAGAGAGGGGGAGAGAAAGACACCTGCAGACCTGTTTCACCGCTCGCAAAAGCGACTCCCCTGCAGGTGGGGAGCCAGGGGCTCGAACCGGCATCTCTTACTCTGGTCCTTGTGCTTTGCGCCAAGTGTGCTGAACCCACTGAGCTACAACCCGGCCCCCAATCTTTAAAAAAATAAACGGAGCGGCCAGGTGGTGGCGCACTTCGTTGAGCATACATATTACAATGTTCAAGGACCCAGGTTCAAGCCCCCGGTTCCCACCTGCAAGGGGAAAGCTTTGCAAGTGGTAAAGCAGGGCTACAGGTGTCTCTCTCTACCTCTCTCCCTTCCTACCACCCCCTTCCCTCTCAATTTCTGGGAGTCTCTACCCAATAAATAAATACAGATTTAAAAATAAATAAAAATAAATGGAAGTGGGGTTCAGGCAGTAGCACAGCAGGTTAAAGCGCAAGACCCAGACCATCATGAGGAGCCTGGTTCCAGCCCCCGCTCCCCACCTGCAGGGAAGTCACTTCACAAGCAGTGAAGCAGAGCTGTAGGTGTCTTTCCCCCCTCTCTCTTCCCCTCCTTTCTCGTTTTCTCTGTCCTATTCAACAACAACAGCAACAATAACAATAACAAGGGCAACAAAATGGGAAAAATGGCCTCCAGGAGCAGTGGATTCCTAGTACAGGCAGTGAGCCCCAGCGATAACTCTGTAGGCAAAAATACATAAATGAATAAATACTAAAAAATAAATGGAATTGACTGATGAAATAATCTTTGAATGTGAATATGAAATAATTCATATTCCACAGTGTTTTAGGAGGTATTTAGTATTCAAGTAATCTAGTAAAATAAGGGAAGGGCAAAATATAATTAAGAAACAATAGTTTAGCACGCAGAAAATAGGGGAAATAAATGAAACTATCCAAGTAGAAAGCTAAATGAATTGTTAATGAAAGCTGAATAGCTAGACTTTTTTTCCCCTCTTAGGATTAGGAAATGTAAGACAGAAAAAGCCAAAAGATAAATCCAAAAAAAATGGGTGCTATATACATCAGGTTTTAATGATGGCAGGCATCTAGATGATAAAGGCAAGAAACAAATCATGTAGAATGAAACAGAAAAATCAGGAGGCACACGTTCTGAGCTTATATCCTCAGAAAATTCAGACACACATACTGCAGAGCATAATTTGTGTACACATTTTTCTATGACAAAAGTAAACTGCATTCAAAAACAGGCCAATTTATTGTGAACAGCTAAAAGCCGGTACCATAAACACTGCCAGGAAAGGTATAGAACAAGACACGGACAGTTTGTAACCCAGGTGTGCCCAAGGGCGAGGGAGGAAAAAAAAAAAAACTTAAAAAAGCAGGTAGCCGACAGAGAATTGAGTACATAGGAGTCAAATGAAAATGTAAGCAACAACGTGTATTTAAAGAGAATCTAGATAACAATTAAAAAAAAAAAATGAGGCTAGCTGACCACACATTACTAAGCAGCCCAGCCCCTACCTGCAGGTAAAGTGATGCTGAAGTGTCTTTGTCACTATCTCTCCCTCCTCTATAAAATAAAAATAATGAATTTAAAAAAAAGAGGAAAGAAAATTACTTTGCTAGCCAACATCAGTCAAACTCTCACAATCCCAAACTCAGTGAACATCGCCAAAACAGCATAAACTCTATATCATGTTAACTATAAAAAATTATTTTTTTTAGGACTGGGGTAGATAGCAAAATGGTTATACAAAGAGACTCTTGTGCCTGAGGCTCTGAAGTCCTAGGTTTAATCTCCTGCACCACCGTAAACCAGAGCTGAACAGTGAGTGGCTTGTTAAAATAAATAAATAAATAAATATTTTAAATAAAATCCTAACTACCTACCTAATTTCCTGAAAAAAATAAAGTATGTTTCCTAAAGCATGGTACAGTTTACTACCAACAGTCCAGTACTGCCATCTCTAAAATAACTTTAGAGAATGTCATTATTGTTACTACCTCCTCAAGAAATAACATGCTTTAGGAACTGGGTTTCCCTGTTTGAACCTCCAGAAGCTTTTCATACATCAAATTTGCAAAAAGCTTGATCACAAGCAGCAAGGTAGTATAACTGTGTGCTTGAATTAATTAGTGTCAAAGCATCAAATTTATCACTGTTGAGAACTCCTAAGTACTTTAAGTACTCAAGTATTTTTTGAGATATAACCACTTTAAAAATAATCTAAATTTAATCAGTGATAATCCAAAAAATACTAAAATACACAAGAAGTTATTTAAATACATCATCATTTTAAAAACTTGTTTTCAAGCCATTGTCATGTTTTAAATAAGACGCTGAAAATATTTACAAAGTCTGACAACAGTAAAAAGCCTTAAAAAAGCGGAGTGGTGGTGTACCTGGTTGAGCACACATGTTACAGAGCACAAGGACCCGGGTTCAAGCCTCCCCCCCCACACCTGCAGTGGGAAAGCTTTGCGAGTGATGAATCAGGGCTGCAGGTGTCTATTTCTCTCCCTATCAATCCTTCCCTCTCAATTTCTGGCTGTCTCTATCCAATAAAGAAAGATTTAAAAAAAGTTTAAAGATTAAAAAAAAAAATTCACTAGGCTAACTCAGCGCTAACAAAATTCTAAACATAGCAAAGCAAAAATTGCCTTTTTGAGGAAAAAAAAGGAATCAAAGACAACTAGGAAGGAGAATATCTCAGTTTTTAAAGCGTGTGAATCTAAAGAAACAAAAATCAAAGAACTGTATCTAAATAACAGTGATTTCAATAATTTTACATGTAGATACCTACCAACAGGGAAACATCATTGCAAAGTGACACATTAAAAAAAAAAAAAAAGTACTTGGGCATCGGGCGGTAGTGCACTGGGTTGAGCGCAGGTGGCGCAAAGCGCAGGAACAGGCGTAAAGCTCCCGGTTCGAGCCCCCGGCTCCCTACCTGCAGGGGAGTCGCTTCACAGGCGGTGAAGCAGGTCTGCAGGTGTCTTATCTTTCTCTCACCCTGTCTTCCCCTCCTCTCTCCATTTCTCTCTGTCCTATCCAACAACAACTTCATCAATAACAAGAACAGTAATAACTACAACAACAATAAAAAGCAAGGGCAACAAAAGGGAATAAAATTTTTTTTAAGTTTGCTTAAAAAAAAAAAGCACTTAAAACGCTTCTGAAAATTAGATTTTGCTCTTCAAAACCAATTTTCCCTCGTCTTTGAACTAAAGAAAGTCAGTTATCTCTCTTGAGGTAATACAGGCAAACAAAACATCAACTTGTAATAAAGATGTACCTGTCAAAAGACTAGCATACTTATTAATCCAAAAGCACAGTATTCTTTGGTGGTGGGTGTGGTGTGGAGCTCTGTAAACTTGTAAGCCATTATGAAATCACTAATAAAAAGTAAATTTTTAAAAAGTGTCTTTTTTCACCCTTCTTGAACACAAAAGTACTTGGGATACACTAAATTATAAAAAATAAAAAAAAAAAAGATACATGCACGAAGAGAGAAGAGAGGATAAGAGAAACTTAAACTGCTTGTTTGCTGCGACCAAAACGAGTTTGGCCTCTAAAGGCTGCTTACTGATTGGCTCACAAGTGTTTATAACTCAGAGTAGTGGAATGTCTCCCATGCTGCACTCATTCCTGCTCCCAGAGTGGGTTCCTATCATTTATTACGCAAAAACACCCAAAACATTTGGGCCAACACAAAAAATGTAAATATTGCATTATTCAAGAAGCACAGCTGTTTATCACCATCAACTCAATTCCCATTAAAAAATCGTTTCAAGGGTGTTTCTTCTTCTCTTCCATCCATCCACACACTTCTGTCTGAGTTGGGGGAGGGGAGAACTACTAACAAGTCAAAACTACTCAGAGGTGGTTTTTGTCTGCTTGCTTGCTTGCTTGCTTGCTTGCCAGTTTGTAACTATCCTTTTAATGCTCTCTCTTTAGCCAGAAATGTATTCCCTTTTTTTCTTCCTGGTAGATCAACTACAGGGAAAACCCAGCATAGAAGTGTTAAAAGGTTCTGCAGAAAACAAACAGAAAAAGTCACGGGAGAAATACATTCCTCGAGAAAAACGACTAGTAATGGCCAAAGTTTCCGTTTATAAACCTCACTGAAATATATTTCCACAAGTCGGAACTAAAAAATGAAGCTCTCTCTAGGCGACCGACGTGCAAGTCAAACACCCCGTATAGACACAGTATAAACAAATGAATGTGGCAGCCATCTCGGCAGATGACTCGCTGCGGAGACCTAACTTTCTACCAAAACAAAAGCTGCCAGGTTCAGCCACCGAATAAACTGTCTGTATTCCAGGACACTCAGACCTCTCAGCTGGCACTGAACAAAAGCCCTTTTCTTCCGATAAAACTTTTCGTCCCACCGCGATCTTACCGCCTCTACAGGGGTCCAGAGGGTGGGCAGACGGGGGAGGAATCAGTTCTTCCAAAAAAGAACATTTGACGTTAGGAAAAAGAATTCCAAGCAAGTGAGGGGAGGGGAGGGGAGGGGAGGGGAGGGGAGGGGAGGGGAGGGGAGGGGAGGAGGGAGGGAGGAGGGGGGTAGAGGTGTTAGTGGCGGAGGAGCCTCTCTTTTCTGACTCAGGAGCTTGACTTCTCGACACTTTGGGGCGAAAATTACCTTCCGGCCGGCCGGAGTCTCAGGGCAGCTCTCTCAAGGCTTCGCCTGACATGATTTCCTTCCTTCGTCGGTCACTCGCGATCCGGGCGAACTTCTTCTCCCCCCGGGAGGGCGGGCGGCTGTGCGGCGGCCCCCGCCGCAGTGGCTCCGATGGGGGATGCGGAGCGGGAGGGGCTTCTGCTCTTGAGTTTTGCAAGAGTTTCCCAGCCCCGACTCGGGTCTCCGCCGAATATTACCAAAAAAAAAAAAAAAACTTTTCACTCGTGACACCGCCCGGAATTACCGTGCGAAACTCACTTCCTGCCTCGGCGAGAAGCAGGATCCAGCTCGGTCCAGGGGAACCCGGAAAACCAGCTCCGCGCGCCCCGGAGGGGGAGGGCGGAGGCGGGGGTGTCCGCCGACAGGCTCCGGCTCCGGCCCCCGCGGACCGGCGCGCCACGCACACCCGACGGCGCCCGAAGCCCCGCGGCCCAGGTAGAGAAGCCACCGGGGCGCGGGGCGAGCCTCGGCCGCGCTAGGCCGCCACCTCCTCGCCGCCGCCCCCGGAGCCGGGCGGCGAGGTTATTGTCTCGAGAGCGCCTGCCGCGCCCTTCGCTCGCGCCGCCGCCGCCGCCGCAGTCGGCCCGCAGGCTCGATGGCTGCCCGCTCTCCCGGCCGTCCGTCGGGTCGTCCGTCCTTCCGTCCGTCCCTCCCCGCCTTCTCTACTAGTCCTCGAGCCTTCTGCTCCCCCCCGCGCCTTTCCCACCGCCGTCCCTTGGCTCCCCTCCGCGCTCTTCTCCCCCAGCGGCGGCGGCTCCCTGAGGGAGCGCAGGGGCCGGGGGCGGCCGGCGACCCGGCGTCCTCACGAGCCGGCGGGGCCTCGGCAGGGGCCTCGGCTGCGTCCCGCGCCGCCGCGCCACATTCACCCGCGCGCGAGACTGCGAGGGGAGGGGAGGAGACGGAGCTGAGAGAAAGGAGGAGGAAGGGGGCCGAGGCCGAGGGGGGTTTACTGCCTCACAGGCCGCGACAGCAACAGCGCCACCGCCCCGCCGGCCTGGGCGAGGAGGCTGCGCGCGGCGGTTTCGCGGAGGGGCGGGGCGGCCTCCCGCCGGCTTCGCCCCTACGACCCACAGCCCGGCTGCAGGCCGGCGCGAGCCAGTCACGGCGCGCGGGGGGCGGTGCGGGCCGGGGGCCGGCGGCCGGGGGGCGGGGCCGGCGGCGGCCGGGGCTTCGCGTGCGAGGCGGGGCTTGAGGCCCGCGCCCGCACCGGCACGGAGAGGCCTCGCCCCCGGCTCTCCCGTCGCCGGCACCTGGCCGGCCGACCCCGCGGCCCCGAGCCCCCACCCAGGTCTGTGCGGCCCGGGAGCGAGGGAGTTTCTTTGTGTCCCCGCAAGCGGCGCGAAGAGTTCACAGCCGGCCTCGATCTGAAGGCTGCAGGTATCGGTCTCAAGTGCAGCGCTCCAACTTCCTCTGATGGCGCGCTCGGTTCGCAGGAAACCGCAGCCGCAGGTCGGCAGGGGGTTCCCACGCCGGCCCGGGGCCTCGAGCTCGCTCCCAGCAGAGCCGCCGGGGCTCCTCCAGTCCTCAGCCTTGCCCGGGCCGGGAGACAAAGCTGGCGCGGGAAGAGAGAAAAATGGCCCGCGAAACGGCCTCGAGATCGAGCCTTTGTTAAGAGGGAGCGGAGGCTCCGCAGGGGACGTACACGCCGACTGCGCCACAGGCTGCCCGGCCCCAGCGGCTTCGGCGGGCGCGGGCGTTGGGGCACCTCTGGCCCCAGGAGCCACCCGCCCGGGTCCGCGCTCACTGGGTCCGCACGGAAGGCTTCAGGCGCCTCGGCCGCAACGCCGCACAGTTTTCGCAGTTTCTGCTTAAAGCTGGTTAGCAGGCGAGACGGCCTTGTTTTCCCCGGAGATGGAACGTAACAGATACGGAACAGGCCGCTCCCCGCCCCCCCCCCCGTCTCTGCGGTACTTAACCGTGTGCGGGGACGGTAACGAGTCTCGGTATCCCTGCAGTCGCGGCTTCAGTTCTTCCGTCTGTGTTTCCCAACGATAATTATTTATTACCAAGTTTAAATAAAGAGCCGTGTGCCCGACAGAAGAGTCTTGGCTTCCATCCAAAGGCAGGAGCTCACAAAGTCTATCCAAGTAGTCCTTACCTACGTGGGTTTTATGCTAGTGACAAATACTTCAAATACCTCCTCGGATAGCCACGACTTGATTCGGAAAGGGGGCATTTCAACCACTTCTGGGATTGCTGGACTTGACACAGGTTTCTCCTTGGCGGAGAGCAGAAGCCCGAATGTTCAGGCTTAGTCAGTACTGAACCAGTGGTAGCAGGAACTAGTAAGCAGGAAGCCGCAGTCAGGTAAACTAGTGGTGATACAAAGTTATTTTCTCCATTTTATGGGGATATGATTGTTAGCCACTATATACAATCTAAAGCTAACATGTTGTACTAGCTATTTTTAACTGTCAACAGAAAGACTTCCTACTTTCAAAAACCAGTAAGAGGGTGATGAGGTTATGTAAAAGACTTCCATGCTGGGACTTCTGAAGTCCCAGGTTCAGTCACCTACACCGCCATAAGCTAGAAATGACCAGTTCTCTGGTAAACAAAAACGAAGAAACCAAAAGAAAAGGAAGAAGAAGGGGAAAAAAGCTATTTTGGAGCTTGATCAGAACTTGGTTGTAATAAGTCTGAACCAAAAGGGTCACTCTGTTAAAACAACGAAAGGTGGAGTGTCTCCTATGACAGTTAAATGTCAGCTAGATTTTGGGATTCTAATGTTGCCTTTGTTCTGAGGTACATTCCAATCTTGTTTAAGTATGGTACCAACAATTCAAATAAATTTATCCTCACCGCAAAATAAATCAGTGAGTACACAAAACCCTGCCAGGTCCTTAGATTAGGAATTATCATGGCCCTGGCTGTTTGTTGTTTGTTTGTTTATCCTTTATTATACAATCTGGCAAGTTACCATTTACCTGAGAAAAAAAAAGTTCCTGTAACAGCTGGGAAAATGTCTCACCTGGCAGAGCTTCAGGTTCCCTGTGAGGTTCCCTGTTCCATCCCCAGCACTCCATGAACCTGACTGTTGCTCTGAAGTCTCTCTCCTCTCTTTGTGTGTCTTAAGTGAAACTTTGATGTGTAAAATTAAAATAAATTCTGAAAAAGAAAAATCCCTCTAGCCAAAAACAACTCCTCCAACTCACCTGAAGTTGTGCCTCTATAGTTTAATCTCTGAATAGTTCCTTTCTCTGGCATAAAGCAATCGTCCTGGGAAAGGTAATATTTTAAGCCGTATTAGTCATTTCTACCTAATTCATCAGATTGTTTCCCCAAAGCAGCTTTTGATAGGAAGGTACATAGAGATAACATGAGTTGATACTGATTAAGTAGGTGAGGGAAATGTGGTTTCATTCCTTGGAGCAATATTGGAAAAGTATTAAAGCATTCCCCATATGATTTTTTTTAAGATTACATATTTATTTATGGAGGTCAGGGAAGAAACTATAAAATCACTCTAGCACAAGCAATGTTGAAAGTTGAACTTGAAGCCTCATACTTTGAAGTACAACAATTTTATCCACTGTGCCAACTCCCAGGCCTCCACATTTGATTGTTAAACAAGTCTTATTAAATGTTAGTCTTACAATGATGGGAACCAGAATGTACTTACCAATATGAGTCATTTTGTCAAATATTTCTTTAATAATCCCTTTATAAACTACCATAAGAAGGAATGCTGTCTCTGTGTTCATAAAGATGGTAAAGTAACAATTATGCTCCACTATTCAGTGGTCAGAAATAGATTCATCTTTGCTATTCATCGCTGACTTAGTTCTAACTATATGAACAACAAATACAGAGATAGCCAACTCTTCCATTTAGTCTTTTTTATTTTTTTTTATTTGTTATTGGATAGAGACATAGAGAAATTGAGAGAGAAGGGGGAGATAGAGAGGAAGAGAGACAGAGAGACGCCTGTAGACCTGCTTCACAGCCTGTGAAGTGACTGCCCTGCAGGTGGGGAGCCCGGGTCTTGAACCAGGATCCTAACTGGTCCTTGAGCTTTGAGCCAGGCGTGCTTAACCCGCTGCACTACCGCCCAACTCCTGTCTTTTTTTTATATATATATATAATTTTTAAATTGTGTTTTAATTTATTATTGGATAGAGATGGAGAAATTGAGAGGAAAGGGGAAAGTAGAGAGGGAGAGAGATCCACGTAATGTGTGCTCAACCACAAAGCATTCCTGTTCCATCCTTTGCAGATTAAGTTTCTTTGAAACTCTTCCCATAGGACCTTGAATGAAATGTAATCAATTTTGACTAAAAAGGTGAATTAAGACTCAACTTTAAACAAATCCTGACTTTTTAAATGAACTCCAGGACCACTTCAGAGAGTAAACTAAAGGGAGGATGGGTGAGTAGATAGTATAATGGTTATGCAAAGAAACTCTTATGCCTGAGGCTCCAAAGTTCCAGGTTCAATCCCCCACCACCACCGATAACCAAAATTGAGCAGCGCTCTGGTTAAAAAAAAAAAAAAGTAAGCTAATAAGTATTTATGGATAGTGTAGCTATTTATGGACTGTATAGCTTTGTGATTCTCTCTGAAAGATAGGGAATTCTTTCTTTGGGATTCCCTTTCCCAATTGCTGGGTTCAGAAAAGGAATTGTTTACTAGAGATAAACCATCAGTCTGAAGGAGCGCCCTAAAGATGGAAACATTCCAGGAGAAAGTACGCAGCATCCACCTTGGGGCTTGGGAATTCATCTCAGTAGAGTGCCAATCCATGTTTTTAAAGCATCTCCTTATCATTTTCCCATAGGAACTCCCCAAGTAGTACTGTGGGGACAAAACTAGCAGAAGAAAAGGGGGGAATTTAAAATGATCAGTCTTACCTATGTTTCTCAGCACTTAGTAAAGAATTGATTTCCTGAAAGCAGTTTCTATCACAGTAGTATTAGAGGAAAAATTAATCATCGGTCTAGAATAGAGTTAGAATGTTAAGTGTAGGAGCATGAGATTGATTAGATCAAAATACATTAAAGTATTTTTAGCAGGAATGGGCTTTCCCATTTTACTTCTAAACAAGCCCCTTGACAATACAAGAAGTCAGAGTGTCTACTGTTTTCTGTTTCTTTTGTTTGTTTGTTTGTTTTTGTTTTTTAAGAAAAAGTGAAAGAGACCAAAGCATCAAAGTACTTCCTTCAGTGCAGTAGGGGTCAGGATCAAAATGTGGGTTGAGCACCTGGCAAAGTAGCACACTATCCAAGGGAGTTATTTTGCCTGTTGTTTATTTATTTACCAGAGTACTGTTCAACTCTGGATTATGGTGGTGCCTGGAATTGAATCAGGAACATTTGTAACCTCAGGCATGGAAGTCTTTCTGTCTAACCCTTATGCTATCTTCCCCTCCCACTTTCCAGTGTCAACTTTTTATCTGCTTGTTTTGTTTTTGCTTATTTGTTTATTTTTAAGATTTATTTATTTAATGACACGAGAACCAAAGTGTCGCTCTGGCATGTGTGATGCCAGGGGCTATTCTCAAAGACCTGATACTTTTAAGCCCAATGCTCTAACCGCTGTGTCACCTCCTGAACAAGAGTGTCAGTTACCTGAAAAAGAAATGTTAATGCTTAAGAGCTAAAATGGGAGCCGGGCAGTAGCGCAGCCCGTTAAGCACAGGTGGCACAAAGCACAAGGACCCGAGTAAGGATCCTGGTTCGAGATCCCGGCTCCCCACCTGCAGGGGTGTCGCTTCACAAGCTGTGAAGCAGGTCTGCAGGTGTCTATCTTTCTCTCCCCATCTGTCTTCCCCTCCTCTCTCCATTTCTGTCCTATCCAATAACGATGACAACAATAATAACTACAACAATAAAACAACAAGGGTGGGCAGGGATAGATAATAGCACAGTGGTTATGCAAAGAGGCTGTCATGCCTGAGGCTCCGAAGTCCCAGGTTCAATCCCCCCCACCACCACCACCATAAGCCTAGCTGAGTAGAGCTCTGGTGTTTCTCTGTCTTTCTCTGCATCTCTCTCAAAAATAAAATAAATAAAATACTTTTTTAAAAAAAGGGCAACAAAATAAATATATTTTTTTAAAAAGCTAAAATTAGTGGTCTAGGAGGTGGCACTGTAGATAAATAGTTGGACTGTAGTGAGGTCCCAAGTTTGATCCCCAGAATTACATATCCCGAAATGAGACTCTGTCTCTCTCTTTTGTTAAGAAATAAATCTAATTTTTTAAAAGAACTAAAAAAAACAACCTTATAGCATGTCACCCACACCATAGTATGTTTCTGCATTTCAGACATTTTCAATCATATTTTATGAATCACATGAAAATCTGCTTATATATGATTGTATGAATAATAATCTTTTTTTTCTGCCTCCGGGGTTATTTCTGGGGCTCAGTGCCTGCACTACAAATCCACTGCTCCTGGAAGCTAATTTTTCCCTTTTGCTGCCCTCGTTGTTTATCATTATTGTTGTTGTTATTGCTGTCATTGTTGTTGGATAGGACAAAGAGAAATTGAGAGAGGACGGGAAGACAGGGAAAGATAGACACCTGCAGACCTGTTTCACAGCTTGTGAAGTGACCCCGTGACCACCCCCCCCCAAGGTGGGGAACGGAGGGCTCTAGCCTATATATTTTGTAGCTTATCACAGTTAAATTTCTTCTGAATGTTTTACAAATTCATTTACATTTACTTATCTATTTATTTTCACCTGTACCCGCAGAACTCTACCATACTTGGCAGGCTTTTTTTTTTTCCCAGATAGACCAAGAAGAGAGAGACACTACAGCATACATCACCACTCACAAAGCTTCCAAAAGCCCTTGTGTGGTGCTCTTAAATGGTGAATAGAGGCTCGAAATCAGGTCCCGAGACTTAGTAAAGCATGCACTCTTCTAGGGGAGCTATCTTCTGTCCCCTTATAAATTTATATTATTTTGTTTTATTTTTAAATATGTCTTTATAAGAAAGAGGAGAGAGGCAGAGAATGAACACTAGAGTATCATTCTGGTTTATAGATGCCAGGGATTAAACTCAGGATGCCATACTTGAGAGTCTAAGACTATCCGCTACACTACCTCCCAGGCCACAACTTACAAATTAGCTTTAAAGTGAGGGTAAACCTAACGAAGCTCGTGTGCCCTCTGAAGCAAGACTTCTTGAATCAGAAGCTTTACTACTGGGGCTGGTGGGTGGCCCATCTAGTTAAGAGCCCACTACCTGGGTTTGAGATTCTTCCAACACCCTCCCTGCCTGCAAGAGGATGCTTCACAAATAGTAAGGCAGGTTTGCAGGTCTCTCTCTCTGAACCAGGATGCTTGTGCGGATCCTTGCACTTCATATTATGTGTGCCTAGCCTGGTGTGCCACCATCCAACCCCACTTCTCTTGTTCTCTATCTCTCTATCTCCACCTCCCTTCTCAATTTCTATCTGTCCTATCAAATAAAATAGAACAAAAGGAAAAAAAAAAAAAGAAGAAGAAGCCTGCCGGGAACAGTGGATTCCTCCTACTGGCACTGAGCCGCAGCGATAAACTTGGTGGCAATACAAAAAAAAAAGATGGAGTCAGCAGTAACACAGCAGGTTAAACGCACGTGGCGCAAAGCCCAAGGACTGGCTTAAGGATGCCGGTTGGAGCCGCGACTCCCCACCTGCAGGAGTAAAGCAGGTCTGTAGGTGTCTCTTCTTCTCTATCTCCCCCTTCTCTCTCAATTTCTCACTGTCTCTATTCAATAATAAATAAATAAGATAAAAAAAAAACAAAGAAACCTGACTACTGACTAACTTGAGACAGTTACTTGACATTTATTAACATAAACTTAAGCCATCTCATCTTTGGAATGGGGGGTGTACTGGGAGAACTATATGAGACAATGCTCACAAAGTGCTTGGCAGGCTCAAAAGGGTTTGCTATTATTAGTATCACGCTTTTAAACACACTGATAATGTGTACCATGCTTTCACCATTTCTAAGAGGATCATATGATCTATCATACAAACTAGGACACTTGAGAGTGAAAACAGACATTAGTAATAAGTACTCAGAGAGGTAAGACTGGCCTGGGCCAACTGGAGCAAATAGCCTAATAATGCCCAACATATTTGATTCACCCCCTATCTCAAATCTTCCCTCGCCAGTGTCATTATCTACTTCAATCATAATATATGTACATTCTAAATCGTGACAGGATTTAACCAGCAAAAGAAACAGTTAAATGCTGCAGTCTACTGGCCTCCCATGAAGGCATTCCTTTGTGTAACAGCACTACTGTTTTGCTAACCATGGAAGTCAGTACCTTCACGATATATTTTTTTTAATATTTATTTTTCTTTTGTTGCCCTTGTTGTTTTATTGTTGTAGTTATTATTGTTGTTGTTACTGATTTCATTGTTGTTGGATAGGACAGAGAAATGGAGAGAGGAGGGGAAGACAGAGAGGGGTAGAGAAAGATAAAACACCTGCAGACCTGCTTCACCGCCTGTGAATCGACTCCAGTGCAGGTGGGGAACTCTGGTTTATGGTGGTGCTGGGGATTGAACCTGGAACCTTTGATGATTCAGGCATGAGAATCATTCTGCATAACCATTATGCTATCTCCCAGCCCTATTTTTTAAGTTATATTATACTATTTATTATTGAATAGACACAAAAATTGAGAGAGGAGAAGAGGTAGGGAAAGAAAGAGACAGAGACACCTGCAGTCCTGCCTCGCCTGTCATGTTTAAACTACACCAGAGATGATGTATATTAAAGCTTACCGTAAACTGTATAAACAAAAGCCATCTTTTTTCTAGCAACAGTAGTGATACATTTCATCATTAACAGCAATAAAACATCATAAGCCATGTTGAATGTCCATGGATTTAGGGGATTACATAGAACACATATTAAATGCAATATGATTTGTTATAAAGTCTAGAACTTAATGATACAGAAGGTAGACATAAATTTTTCATTGTTCATATTAAAATTTGAGTCATTATTTTTTAAAAACATTTAATTTATTTTAATGAAAGAAATACAGAGAGAGAGAGACCAGATCACTGCTCAGCTCTGGCTTAAGGTAGTGCTGGGAATTGAACCTGGGACATTTGGGGCCTCAGGCATGAAAGTCGTTTTGCATAACCACTATGCTGTCCCCCAGCCCCGGAGTCATTACTCAAATGCCAAAAAAATCTGAAATTTTTTCAAATAATTCAGACACTAACTAGATTTTACACCATGAAAATGTTGCTAGGCAAGTGTTAAGTTTCCGGGAGAATGTGTGGCCTACTTAAAGAAAATAGGCTCTTAAAACTCTAGAATCAAAATTTTGAGTAGTGGTTAAATAAGCAGGAAAGAACCTCAGAGGTCATCTGGTTTCTAGTTCAGGTACATTTTTTTCATTACAAGCCAAAAGTTGAATGAAAAATGGCCAGTAAAATGAGTATGTATTAATCCACAGGGCTAAATAACTACATGCAATTGCGTTAGAAATTTAAAGTAGATGTGAAGTAAATGTTAAGCTATTAATGTCATCTGATTTCTCTACTTCTTACCTTGTATCTTTTAATACAATTTCATGTCTTCCTTTTGGTAATTCACCACGCCAGCTGAGCTCTAATTAAAAAGATTTATTCTTAACTTCATCGTGTACTATATATTTTTACTTTTTTTTTTCTTTTTGTAGAACACTGCTAAATTCTAGTTTAGTGTGGTGTAGGGGATTAAGCCTGAGACTTCAGAGCCTCGGGCACAAATCTTTTGCATAATCACTATGCTGTCCCCCTACCCCCCAGCAAAATCTGCAACTTCTTTGGCAACATCCTTGCAGGTCATTTCTTTCATCTGAAGTTTGTCTGTTTCTGTCTTTCCATCAGCTACATCTTAAAAGTGAAGCAAGACTTGCCCAAGGTGACACAGTGGGTTAGTGGTTAGAACCATAAATTAGAGCTCAGTTTTCAACCTTACCACATTGCCACCACATCGTTCTCCAAACATGGGATAATCAGAAACCACTAGGGAAAAGTCTGACAGATAACTTCTAAAAAAAAAAAAAAAAAAATTAGGGGCCAGGTGGTGGCACACCGATTTGAGCGCACATGTTACAATGCGCAAGGACCCAGGTTCCAGCCCCCAGCCCCCACCTGTGAGGGAAAGCTTCACAAGTGGTGAAGCAGGGCTGCAGGTGTCTCTCTGTCTCTCTCCCTATTACCCCCTTCCCTCTCAGTATCTGGCTGTGTCTGTCCAATAAATAAATACAGATAAAAAATAAGAAAAAATTAACTTTGGCAAAAGACAAATAACATATATTAGAAATGATCAATATTTACTATATATAAGAAACTCTCATGAATCCAGAAGAGAATAACAATCTCATAGTAGTTACATAAGACATAAACCAGTAGGTTTACCAAGGGGAAAAAAAGAAGAAACAAAAAAAAGTCTGAAACACCTAAGAGCCTCAAAAATAAAGTGGATAGTGACCCTGTTTAAAAACTTACATGGGAGTCAGGCAGTAGCACAACGGGTTAAGCACGGGTGGCTCAAAGCACAAGGACCAGTGTAAGGATCCCGGTTCGAGCCCCTGGCTCCCCACGTGTAGGGGAGTCACTTCACAAGCAGTGAAGCAGGTCTGCAGGTGTCTTATCTTATCTCTCCCCCTCTGTCTTCCCCTTCTCTCTCCATTTTTCTCTGTCCTATCCAACAATGACGACAATAATAATAACTACAACAATAAAACAAGGGCAACAAAAGGGAATAAATAATTTTTTTTTTTAAAGTACACAACTGAAACCTTAACCAGCTTTTGCTTTCATTATAATCACACTGGTAGTTAATTTTCAGCTCATGTAGTAGAAGGAACTCGAGTGGTTATTATTACTATTATTATTTGTAATAGAGACAAGTAGAGAAAGATCATGAATGAAAGAGACCACACATTGAAGCTTCCTTCTATAAGATGGGGACTGTCCTCGAGCCTGTGTCTCACCCATAACAAAGCAGTACACTACCCAAGTGAGCTATTTTGGTGGCCCCAGGTGAGTAAACTTGGTAGAAATGAAAAGAACCAACCTGATGACAAACTGGTACTCAACTGGTTTCTATATGGTCTTAGAAACCAAGCACTCGTCTTTCTGGTGCTACTCTCCATGGCTGGAGAAAAACTCAGCTGCAGCCCTTCAGAGAGGTCAGATGTGAACATTCTTGGGGAATATTCCCCTAGATCATGAGGGTGGGGGTGGGGGGAGGGAATCATCACAACATGCCAAATTCCAGTGATTATATACATTGGAAAATAGGAACTTTTAGATTATCAATTTCTCAAATAAAGAGTGTATAATGTGGGCATGCTTTTTCCCTGCCTGCCCTTCCTTTCTAGCAAGGGGACTATCCCTTCATTTAAGTTTTCTGCTTAAACCTTTATTCTGTATCTTTTTCCTTTCCTTAGCTAAATACATTTTCACCTTTTATGGAGTTTGGAGTTAGACTTCTTCTCACTTCCCAAGATCAAACATTCCATCTCAAGCAGATGCCTTTTTAAAATAAATTTGTATGGAGTAGGGGATGGTTGGTGGTGCACCTGTTTAAGCACACATATTACCATGCATAAGGACCCAGGTTCGAGCCCGATTCCCGACCTGCAGGAATGACTTTGAAGCAAGTCTGAAGATGTCTGTCTTTCTCCCTCTGCCTCCCCACGCCCCATTCTCAATTTCTCTCTGTCCTGTCAAATAAAATAGAAAGGGGAAAAAAGAAAAGGAAGGAGAGGATGGGCAGGGGAGACAGCTTAATGGTTATGCAAACAGACTCTCATGCCTGAGGCTCCTAAATCCCAGGTTCAGTCCCCAGCACCACCATAAGCCAGAGCTGAGCAGTGCTCTGGAGTTTCTCTGTGTGTGTGTGTGTGTGTCTCTGTCTCTGAATCTCTCTCAAAAAATAAAATAAATAATTTGTTTTTTTTTTAAAGGAGGAGGAGGAAAAAAAATGGCCACCAGGAGTAGTGGATTCATAGTGCAGGTACCAAGCCCCACTGACAACAAAACAATCTATATCCTTGCCAAAAGAGACATAGAATTAAAAAAGACAGACTATACAGTGTGAATTAGCAAATTGCTCTAACAACGTGCTGTTGGTGTCATGAGTTCAAGGCTCTGAAGAAATCTAACCCCAACTTACCCCCCAGGTTTATGGACTAAGGCTCTAAGCAGGAGAATCTATGAAAAGGTTCAAAGGAGGAAAATGCAGGAGTGGCCAGCGGCATGGAGGAGGCACAGAAGAAAACTTCTCTCAAAGCAGGACAGTAGTGTATTTGCTAGAGCCCACACATTACAATATGCAAGGACCCTAGTCCAAGCCCCTCTCTTCATTTGTATAGGGGGAAGCTTCGCTAGTGGTGAAGCAGTGTTGCGCGGGTCTCTCTCCTTCTCTTTTTTCTGTCTCTATCCAAAATCAATAAAATAAAATATTAAAAAGAAATAAAGCCTCTCTCTTTCTGCACCAGTTTTTAAGGTGACCTGTCTCACCACTTTTTACACTTCCTCAGACTTGTTTCCTGTATTACTTGCCTTACAAAGATAATACAGAAGAAAAAAAAAAAAAAGCATGGGGAGTCCTGCGGTAGTGCAGCAGGTTAAGCGCACGTGGCGCAAAGCGCAGGGCCGGCCTAAGGATCCTGGTTCAAGCCCCGGCTCCCCACCTGCAGGGGAGTCGCTTCACAGGTGGTGAAGCAGGTCTGCAGGTTTCTGTCTTTCTCTCCCCCTCTCTGTCTTCCCCTCCTCTCTCCATTTCTCTCTGTCCTATCCAATAACAACAATGATAATTACAACAATAAAAACAACAAGGGTAACAAAAGGGAATAAATAAATAATTTTTTTTTAAAAAAAGGATGAAAGCGGTGGGGGGAGCAAAAGTAGGCTTAAAATATTTTTTTTCAAAAGGCTAATAAAGTTAAAGAGTTGATCAAAGAATATAACTAAACTGATATATATGCAATCTATTAAAACAACTTAATTTGGCTATTAAAAACAAACAAAAAAAGGCTAATGAACTAAAATTGGGAATTGAAATCAGATATTTTAAAGGATGAGAATTTGTTTAAAATGTGACATGTGCAGGGAAAGAGAAAACGATAATTTCCAATCACTTCAACTTATAAAACAAACAATCCATGGGGACATACTGTAGAGCACAATGACTGTAGTTAATGGCATTGTAACATATATTTGAAAGTCAGTGAGAGATCAGATCTCAACCTAGTAGAGGTCTGGGGAGACTACAAAATGACTGATGCCTAAGGTTCAATCCTCGGCACGACCATAAGCCAGAATTGAGCCACTTCTGGTAAAAGAAGGAAAAAAAAAAATCATCATTCTGTTAGAGCACCAACTTGCATGCCTGAGACCCTAGAGACTGCAGGTTCAATCCCTGGTGTAACCTTACCCCAAAAGTGAACACTGCACTAGCCCTCTCTCTCCTTTCTCATTCTTCCTCTCTCTCGCAACATAAATAAATCTCAAAACATTTGTAGCTATGTACAGTGATATTGTTAACTACACTTACTGTGGTGACCATTTCACGATTCAAATATCAAGTCACTATTACATTTGAAACTATTGTAAATCAGTTATATCTCATTAAATACATTTAAAAAAAAAACTCACTAAAAAGAAAGTGAAAAAAATACTAAACCCTTATAAAATCTAGGAAATAAGCTTAATGCCGTGGCCTGAGAGGTGGTGTAGGATCTACAAGTATTGGAGTCTACTGGGAGTTGGGTGGTAGCACAGCAGGTTAAGTGCATGTGGTACAAAGTGCAAGGACTAGCATAAGGATTCTGGTTCGAGCCCCCGGCTCCCCACCTGCAGGGGAGTCGCTTCACATGCGGTGAAGCAGGTCTGCAGGTGTCTGTCTTTATATCCCCCTCTCTATCTTCCCCTCCTCTCTTCTATTCTCTCTGTCCTATCCAACAACGACAACAACAATAAATACAACAATAAAGCAAAAAGGGCAACAAAAGGGAATAATTTTTTTTTTAAAAGGTATTGGAATCTGCTTCAAGTATACCAGAATGATGTTCTGGATCTCTCTTTCTCATTAATAAAGAAATCCATCTTACTTATTGAGAAACACACACACACACACACACACACACACACACACACACGCACACACAGAGAGAGAACAAGCTAGAGCATCACTCTACCACATGTGATGCCAGAGATCAAACTTGAGACTTTGTGGTGCTTGAAGTCACTGCACCACCTCCCAGACCACATATAAATTAATCTTTAAAAGAAGATAAAAAAGAAAGAAAGAAAAAAAGAAAGAAAGAAAGAAGATTGATGGGTAGGGGAAATAACATAATGGTTATGCTGAGATTCTCATGCCTGAGGATCCAAAATCCCAGGGTCATCCTACACAGAAAAACGACCTTCTGTTGAATAAAAAATAAAGCAGTTTTAATTTCCTCTTGAAATATGTCCTGTTTTTTCCTCTTCCCCTGCTCCTTTAAAGCAAAAGCTGAGCTCTTTCACCCCCACACAGTACCACCAGAAACCAGAGCAGAGCAGTGCTGCTATGGTAAAAAAAAAAAAAAAAAAAAAAAAAAAAAAAATTGTGTCTCAATTGCCTCCAGGGTTATCACTGGGGTTCAGTGCCTGCACTACAAATCCACTGTTCCTGGAAGCCATTTTCCCCATTTTGTTGCCCTTGTTGTTGTTATTGTTGCCATTGGTATTGCATAGGACAGAGAGAAATCGAGGGAGGAGAAGACAGAGAGGGGGAGAGAAAGATAGACACCTGCAGGCAGACCTGCTTCACCACCTGTGAAGTGACTCTTCTGCAAGTGGGGAGCCGGGGGCCTCGAACCTGGATCCTTACACTTGTCCTTGTGCTTCGCACCACCTGCACTTAACCCACTGCACTACCGCCCGACTTATCTGACTTCTACAGCTGATCCAAACAGCCCAGCCTGGCCTTTGTAAACTCCCAAGCCTTCTTCTTCAATACATCCTTATCAGAATAATACATTATGACGCCAGTTAATACATAACCTGCCTGCACAAGATCACATGACTAGGAAGTTGCTGGACTGGAATATGAACCCAGTAACCTGAGGCAGAAGGAGCCTAAGTGCTAAGTTCAATGTTGTCCTCTAGACATGTTTAATCCCTGCATGGTAGATTTTCCATCCGTATATATAAGCAAACATTTTTCACTTTTAATCACTGGGGATTTTTTTTTTTTAAACTGACGACCTTCTGTTGAATAAAAAATAAAGCAGTTTTAATTTCCTCTTGAAATACTTCCTGTTTCTTCCTCTTCCTCTGCTCCTTTAAAACAAAAGCTGAACTCTTTCACCCCCACCCTTTGTATTATCAAGCAATGTGTACACACTGTGGAAAATAAAGGGCTCTCAAAGTATATAGAACAAGAGGAAACTATTTCACCAAGTACAAACCACCCAAACCAGGATGCTGATAATGATGTTGTTCAAGTGCCTGCATACAGCAGCAGACACCGGTGGTTTCAAGGCTTTTCCTCCAGAACACGGTGCTCATTTCTATGCAGTAGCCATAAATGACTATGCCAGGCCCATAAGAACAGTCCGGTCTTTATCTGTGGGACTGAATTAAAAAATGAGCCATTCCGACTTGGTATGTATGTTGACCTTGAAGTAAGGGTACGGTGGACTGTCATAACCTCAGTTGTGATCATTTAATCTCATTTTACCAAAAGCCATTTGCATCGGAACCTTGTTGATAAGCTCTATCATGTTTAATGGCATATAGCAAAAATCATCTGAGTCTGACTTCAGTACTGATATACTAAGTGATGTGTAATCATAATCTTGGTGTTGTCTTTTTTTCTTTCAGTTTTTGATAAAGGATGAGAGAGACAGGGTGTTGGAGAGGAAACAGAGGGCATGATAGAAAGAGGAGAGATACCTGCAGCACTGCTCCACCACTTGTGAAGTTTCTTCCCTACCCCTGCAAGTGGGGGACAGGGCTTGAACTCGGGTCATCATATATAGTAATATGTCTGCTCTGCTGGGTGTGCCACAGCCATGTGCTGGTGTTCTCTTTTTTAATGTATTCAGTAACACGATTCACTGATGCTTTTGCACTGCTATTACAGAAGATAGCTTAAAAATCATCTGGGTCACCAAAGTAAAAGACTCTGGGGTGGGTGGGTGGGTGGGGAGAATACAGGTCCATGAAGGATGATAAATGACATAGTGGGGGTTGTATTGTTAAATGGGAAACTGGGGAATGTTATGCATGTACAAACTGTTGTATTTACTGTTGAATGTAAAACATTAATTCCCCAATACAGAAATAAATAAAAAAAAAAAAAAAGAAAAAAAAATCATCTGGGGCAGGGAGTCTGGCGGTAGCACAGCGCAAACACGTGTGGCAAAGCCCAAGGACCCGTGTAAGGATCCCAGTTCCAGCCCCGGGTTCCCCACCTACAGGGGAGTCGCTTCACAGGAGATGAAGCAGGTCTACAGGTGTCTATCTTTCTCTACCCCTCTCTGTTCTCCCCTCCTCTCTCCATTTCTCTCTGTCGTATCTAACAACAACGACATCAATAACTACAACAACAATGAAAAACAACAAGGGAACAAAAGGGAAAATAAATATAAAAAACATATAAATAAATCATTGGGGGGGTTGGCACACCTAGTTGAGTGCACACATTATCATGCGCAAGGTCCAGGGTTCAGGTTCAGGGTTCAGAGCCCTAGGTCCTCACCTACAGGGGGAAAGCAAGTCTGTAGCGCTTTTTCTCTCTCTGTCTCTCCCTCTCTCTATTACCCTCTTCCCTCTCAATTTTTTCCTGTCCTACCAAAGAAAATAAAAAGGGAGGGAGTCGGGCGGTAGTGCAGCAGGTTAAGCTCAGGTGGCACAAAGCGCAAGGACTGGCTTAATGATCCCGATTCCAGCCCCCATCCCCCCTCCCCACTTGGGGAGTCACTTCACAGGTGATGAAGCAGATCTGTAGGTGTCTATCTTTCTCTCCCCCTCTCTGTCTTCCCCTCCTCTCTCCATTTCTCTCTGTCCTATCCAACGGTGACGACCTCAACAATAATGGCTACAACAACAATAAAAACAAGAGCAACAAAAGGGAAATAAATAAATAAATATTAGAAAACAAAAGAAAAGGGGAGGGGTAATAACCACTGGGAGTGGTAAATTAGTAGTGCCGGCACCAAGCCCCAGCAATAACCCTAGTGGCAATAAAGAATAAAATAAAAATGAATCATTACACTCAGACAATATTTGTAGTCCACCTCCGTATTATCTGGCTCAAGCAGAAATTACTACAGTAATGATGCCCTAGGAACATACCTAAAACAGACTTCCTAGCTTCTTACCATCGTAAAATCCCTATTCTGAACTATCCCTGCTTTCCGGTTCTTGCTTTTTAAACATTTTGTCCTGTCTTACATATTATTACTTTTCAAATACCAAGTTGTAAATGCTGCTATGATTCCATTCTGAACTCCCTGGGCAGATAACCTCACCAGTGTGTTCTGGAACCTCATCTCTCCAGAGCCCTAACCCACAAGGGAAAGAGAGAAACAGGCTGGGGGTATGGAACAACCTGCCAATGCCCATATCCAGAGGAGAGGCAATTTCAGAAGCAAAACTCCCACCACCTTCACTCCAAAAAGAATTTTGATCCATACTCTCAGAGGGGAGAAATGTTAGTGGAAGATTCCATCAGGACCCAGAGAGAAAAGAAGAAGGAAAAAAAAAAAAAAAAGATATTCAGAAGTAATAGATATAGGTGTGACTTAGAAAGGAAGAGAAGACAGGACCATAGAAAAAAATGGACCAAAAAAAAAAAAAAAAGAGAGAGAGAGAGAGATAGAGAGAAGGAAGTAGTTATAGAAATAATATTTAACCTACACCTATGACCTTGGTAGAACCATTGCAGTTTTTAGTGGAAGAAATGGAGACACAGAACTCTGATGGTGGAAACAGTGTAGAACTATACCCCTGTTACCTTGTAAATTTGTAAATCAATATTAAATGACTAGTAAAAAAATAATAAATCTTTACAAGGGCAGGGGAGGTAGCATAGTGACTATGCAAATGATTTCTATGCCTGAGGTTCTGAACTTCCAGGTTCAATTTCCAGCACCCCCGTAAGCCAAGCTGAGCAATACTCTGGGGGAAAAAAAAAGATAAACACATAAATAAAGTATATAAATCATTACCAATCATCGTATCCAGGGGGTAGTACAGTGGATAGTGCACACAAGGTTCTGATGTAAACATTCATGTACCAGAAAAATGCTCTGGTTTTCTCTCTCGTGCGCGCCTTCTCTCTTAATACTCCTATTAATAAATCTTTTAAAAATTAACTACAAAAGTTTCCATTCACATACTACCTTTTACTTTCTCACACCACTTCATTTAAAGTCTTGTGTTCAAAAGTACGTAGTATCTCTCTATAAGAAGGTATTATATGTAACATCTGTTGTTCCAAAAGAAGTGAAAAACTAGACTATTAACCTGCTGGGTAATCCCTGTACAGACGATACTGCCTTTCAGTGGGAAGCTAGGCTCTGCCAAAAGCAAGCAGGCTTGCAGCTTAAACATTACAGGGTCAACTTCAACATTTGTTCCATTCATAGAACTCCCACTGACATCAGTGAGAGTTTTGTGCAGAGTAGAATTTCTTCCTCAGTAAAATGTTTTCTGTAATACATTCTGTTTTGCCAGAATATACCCCACAAAGAATGTAAAAAAGATAATGTGTCATACTCTTCTTTTTTTAAGCATGTCTTTTATTTCCATTAAATATCATCTTGTCATCTACAAAAGAATATTTCTCCTATAGAACATGATTTAGAAGGTAATAAGCCATTTGATTGAGAAATATTTTTTTAAAAAACCTGTTACATCAGTCTAGATTCATCTGTTTGTAATTTTTTTTTTGCCTCCAACATAAAAATCTCCATAGAGTTGGGATTGAGGGTTTACTTGGTCGATGGCATGGGTTTGAGGTCTTGGCTTCTAGTCCCAGCAGCGCATGGGGCTGCCATGTTACCAAGGAAGCTCCACGGATGCTGGGACACAGTTGTGGTATCTCTCCCTTTCACTCCTCCTCTCTGTGTCTCCTTCTCCATCTGGATAAAAGACTGAAAGGTCAGTAGTGGAATCATACATCTTCAAGGTCCCAGCACTAAAAAAACAAACAAACAAAAAACAGGAATTGAACTCAGTCAGTAATTTTTTTGAACCTCTGAATTGCATGCCCTACAAGGTATGCTATATCGTGATTGACTTAGGAATGTGAAGTTCTATTTTTAAGTTTCATTTCTTTTTCTTTTAAGATTTTATTTATTAATGAGAAAGATAGAAGGAGAGAGATAAAGAACCAGACATCACTCTGGTGCATGTGCTGCCGGGGATTGAACTTGGGACCTCATGCTTGAGGATTCGATCCTTTATCCACTCTGCCCACCTCCTAAACCAAACCACAGTTTCATTTATTTTTCCAATAACAGTTTTCTGTTTGAGGTAACCTTAGCTTACAAGACTATAAATACTTTAGAAGTAAAATTTCTCACCTCTTGGAAATGTGTTACAACACATTGCCCTCCAGCAAAACACCAGAATCCTTCCACCAAAGGCCCCCTCCTGTTCACTTTTGTTTAGTTGTTTGTTTGTTTGTTTGCTTACCAGGACACTGCTCAGTTCTGGTTTATGGTGGTACAGGGTACTGAACCTGTACTTTGGAGCCTTGGACATGACAGTCTTTTTGCATAACCATTATGATATCTACCCCTGCCCAGTATAATTCCCTACAGTGTTTTCTTTTTAATTTTTTTTTTTTCTTTTTTCTTTTTTTTTTTTTCTTTTTAATTTTTTATATTTACTTATATTTTTCCTTTTGTTGCCCTTGTTGTTTTTATTGTTGTTGTAGTTATCATTGTTGTTGTTCTTGATGTCATTGTTGTTAGATAGGACAGAAAGAAATGGAGAGAGGAGGGGAAGAGAGGGGGAGAGAGAGAAAGAGACCTGCAGACCTGCTTCACCACCTGTGAAGTGACTCCCCTGCAGGTGGGGAGCCAGGATCCCTATGCTGGTCCTTGCACATCGCACCACGTGCGCTCAACCTGTTGCACTACCTTCCAACTCCCCAGTGTTTTCATTTTATAAATACAAATTATATATATATATAAATAATTCTGGTGGTGGGAACATTATGGAATTATACTCTTATTTGTAAGTCGATCTTAAATAACTAATAAAATGTAGAAGAAGAAAAAATAATTCCCTACAGTTGGCACCACCAGAGTTCTGTTATCTCACCCCCTCCATTGGAAACTGCAGAAGTTGTCCCACCAATATGGGCTAATTATATAACTATCTAGCTATATCTATGTGTGTGTATATATATATATTTTATTCCCCTCCATTTTTTTCAACAGTCCTGCCTTTACTTCCTTTCTAGTTCACCCCTACACCTATTACTACTTCCAAATGTTTTTCCTTTTTTCCTCTTCTCTCTCATGTAAGCTAAACCAGGCTTGGCTTCTTCTAGTGTTTTCCAGATTATCTCCCTTTCATTGATGCTATAAAAACAAGAATCCTGGTGACAAATACTTCAGGTTCTGGTAGAATGAGGGTAAGAGAGCCTTCTGGTTGGTTTACTTCCTCTATATGGGAGTATGGATCAAATTATTTTGGGGGTACAGATGCCGGGAGTTCTGTCTTCTGAATTTGAATTCTGGAGTTGGACATTAGCAGGTTGATCCTTACCCCCCCCCCACCCCCCCCACCGCCCCGTTTCTCTTTCCCTAGTGGGTTAGGGCTCTGGAGAGGTGAGGTTCCAAGACATGTTGGTGAGGTCATCTGCCTTGGGAGTTCAGGACAGACTCATAGTAGCATCTGCAACTTGGTGGTTGAAAGGCAGTAAAATTGAAAGCAAGACACAATGTTTAATAAACAGGAACCATTACATAGGAATACAGCAGATGTAAGTAGAGACCTTAGAGTGGTAGAAAGATACTAAGTGTATTTTAGGGATATTTCTAGGAGCCTATGTCTTATAATCTTTGCTTGAGTTTGATAGCTAACATGGGAGTGGACCAAAAACATATTATCTGGGAAGATGGTGTCAGAGTTGAGAGTAAGACTAGGAAGCAGGATTAGGGTACAGAGTTGCTTGCCAACTTGAAGTAAATATACAAATATAATTAAAATATGCAAATGTAATTAACAGTTCACCACAAAGACCTAACCTGGGGCCCATATGTATTCCTATTTAGCACTGGAGTCTGTACAACCTCCAAGTTCCTGTCAGAGTGAGCTCACAGTCCATAGTCACAGATTACTATTGTTATTATTACTATTATTATGTTTTTTTTTAATTTCTTTATTGGGGAATTAATGTTTTACATTCAACAGTAAGTACAATAGTTTGTACATTCATAACATTCCCCAGATTCCCATATAACAATACAACCCCCACTAGGTCCTCTGTCATCCTTCTTGGACCTGTATTCTCCCCACCCACCCACCCACCCACCCCAGAGTCTTTTTTTTTTTTTAATTTCTTTATTGGGGAATTAACCCCAGAGTCTTTTATTTTGTTGCGATACACCAATTCCATTTCAGGTTCTACTTGTTTTTTTTTTTTTTTTCTGATCTTGTTTTTCAACTTCTGCCTGAGAGTGAGATCATCCCATATTCATCCTTCCATTTCTGACTTATTTCACTTAACATGAATTTTTCAAGTCCCATCCAAGATTGGCTGAAAATAGTGAAGTCACCATTTTTTACAGCTGAGTAGTATTCCATTGTGTATATATCACAACTTGCTATTATTATTATTATGTTGTTGTTGTTGTTAACTAGAACACTGCTCAGCTCTGGCTCATGGTGGTGTAGGGGTTTGAACCTGAGACTTCAGAGTCTTGGGCATGAGAGTCTCTTTGCATTACCATTATGCAGCCTCCTCTGCCCCAATTACTGTTATTTTTACCAGAGCACTGTTATATGAAGGTGCTAGGGAAATAAACCTCAGAATTAAAAACCTCAGGAATTTTAAAACCCTTATGTTATCTCCCCCATGCAGGATTAATATTTTTCATTTGTGAGAGAGGCAGACAAAGGGGCAAGACAGAGAGAGAGAGAAAGAGAGAGAGAGAGAGAGACAGACAGACAGACAGACTGAGGGCATCATTCTGGCACATGAAACACTGAAGATCAAATTCAGAGATCCCCAGTGATCAAATTTAGTGTGACAGTCCGTTGTTTCATCTACTGTGGCAGTCTCCCAGATCACAAAACCCTACCTTTCTTTCTAGGGGAAAAATTAGATTCTCTTTCTTTGAGTAGTTACAATAATATTTGCTTAATGTTTTTATAAGCTTGACAAGTTACACATTAATTTACATTACAAATGACTGTCAATGTTATGTTTGACATTTAAAATTTTATAAGAAAATCTGAAGGTTTTATCTGCTCAAAAATCTGGTGTATATTTTGCTTAATCTTGAAAAATAATTTAAAACAGATTGAATTCTAAAATCATTAGTGTCCTATAAAAAGACTTGGCACTCTGTATTCATACTTGACATAAGGGAGATGCTCCTAGTTTCTGTTACTTGGGGAATTTTTTAAGAAGGCAATCTGGAAAGAAGAAAGCTGATAGTAAAAGCAAAATAGACAACAAAGCAGGCACTTTGGCCTGTGCTAAGTCAATCCTGTGATTTCCAGCCATTCACGGTCTAATTGCAGTATTTTAGAATGAATTTTCAAACTCTGTGGGATTCTCTCTTTCAGAGAATCACATGCTTGCAGCAATGACTAACTCATTAATAGTACAGTCAAATAGTAAAAGCCTACACACAGTTAAAACAATTAGGAATTACTATCAGGAATTACTAATATTTGTGGAGTATCTATTATGGATCCAGTACTAGATTGTTTTCCTTTCTTTCACTTTCATTGCCTTTCCTTTTCCTTCCTTCCTTCCTTTCTTCCTTTCTTCCTTCCTTTCTTTCTCTTTATCTCCCTTTCTTTCTTTCTCTTTCCCTTTTACTTACTTTCTTTCTCTTTCTTTCTTTCTTTCTTTCTCCTTTCTTTCTTTCTTTCTCCTTTCTTTCTTTCTTTCTTTCTTTCTTTCTTTCTTTCTCCTTTCTTTCTTTCTTTCTGTCCCTTTCTTTCTCCCTCCTTCCCTCTCTTTCTTTCTTCCTTCCTTTCTTTTCTTTCTGTATTGGATAGAGACAGCCAGAAATCAAGAGGGAAGGGGGTGATAGAGAAGGAGAGAGACATCTATAGCACAGCACCACTTGCAAAGATTTCTACCTGTTAGTGGGGACCAGAGTTCCATCTTGACCTTGTGCATTGTAACATGTGCACCCAGTCAAGTGCACCACCACCCAGCCCCTGTTGATTTTTTTCCCTTTGCCACTGGGATTTGGTGTCTGTGATTCTCAGCAGCCATTTTTTTTCTCTCTCTTTTTTCCTACCTTCCTACCCTCCTTGATCTCTCTCTCTCTCACTCTCTCTTTATCAGGAAAATAGTGAAGCAGAGAGACACAGAGAGACAAAGAGTCAAATAAGGGAAGAGATCACACCACCAAAGGTTTCGTCACTACTGTGGGGGCCAGGCTTTAACCTGGACACATGGCAAAACAGCATGTTATCCAAGTGAGATATTTCATTAGCCCTCAATAAAAATAACAAACAAAAAACTCTTTACTAAGAAAACAATGGTTTACAAGATAGTTATTATTACATAAGTATAGTTTCTTATTGCCCCATACTCATCACGAACTGACAGCTTCCTCCACCATGGTGCAGTGAGATGGCAGTGTGTTCTCAACCCTCTCAAATCTCTGTTGTTAAGCACCATGTTACATTGAGTAGCAGGATGGGTACACCAGCTCTGTACTGCCTTATAGGGACTCGCTACACAGTATCCTTGTGGTTATAAAAAGGTCTTTCATGGGAGTCGGGTGGTAGCGCAGTGCCTTAAGTGCAGGTGGTGCAAAGCGCAAGGACTGGCATAAGGATCTTGGTTCGTGTCCCCGGCTCCCCACCTGCAGGGGAGTCGCTTCACAGGTGGTGAAGCTGGTCTGCAGGTGTGTCTATCTTTCTCTCCCCCTCTCTGTCTTATCCTCCTCTCTCCATTTCTCTCTGTCCTATCCAACAGCGACACCATCAATAACAACAATAATAACTACAACAACAATAAAAAACATTAAGGGCAACAAAAGGGAAAATAAATAAATATTAAAATTTTTTTTTTTAAAAAAAGGTCTTCAACCCCACCAATGTGGCCTGGAGCTCAGCTTCCCCAGAGACCCACCATACTAGGGAAAGAGAGAGGCAGACTGGGAGTATGGACCGACCAGTCAATGCCCATGTTCAGTGGGGAAGCAATTACAGAAGCCAGACCTTCCACCTTCTACAACCCACAATGACCCTGGGTCCATGCTCCCAGAGGGATAGAGAATGGGAAAGCTATCAGGGGAGGGGGTGGGATATGGAGATTGGGTGGTGGGAATTGTGTGGAATTGTACCCCTCCTACCCTATGGTTTTGTTAATTTATCCTGTCTTAAATAAAAAAATAAAATAAATTTTAAAAAAAGGTCTTCATAACTTTTCAGTCAAGAGTTTACTTAAGAAATCTACCATGTTTACTTTTGAACTTTGTACTTTTGCTACATTTTAAAAAATTGGCTAATTGAATGTTCATGGAATTTATTCCTCTAGTGATTATTCTTATTGATTTCATAGCCATATCAAGTACTGATAATCATAAGACATTCATTCTCTTTCAGTTACAGGCACAATGATGCAATTTAGGATGCATTTTGAACACAAGTTTCTTTCTTTTTTTCTTTTAAAATTATTTTTATTTATTTATTTGATACAGAGAAATTGAGAGGGGAGGGAGATGGAGAGGGGGAGAGACAGAGAGACACCTGCAGCCCTGCTTCACCACTCATGAAGCTTTCCCCCTGCAGGTGGGGACCAGGGACTTGAACACGGAACCTTGCAAACTCCACCACCTAGCCCCTTGAACACAATTTTCCAAGTCTTGATCAGGAGTTTCCTGGGAGTGCTAGACAGGATAAATGGCATTTTGCTGAACCTATCAGTTGCTGAGCATTCAGGGTTTAAGGAAGAGGTGAGGTTTAGGGATTGACCCATAGTTTCAGAAACAGTTCACGCATTCTCTTTCTTTTCTTTTTTTAAATTTTATTTATTTATAAAAAGGAAACATTGGGGAGCCAGGCAGTAGCACAGCGGGTTAAGTGCGTGTGGCGCAAAGCGCAAGGACTGGTATAAGGATCCCAGTTCGAGTCCCCGGCTCCCCACCTGCAAGGGGGTTGCTTCACAGGCGGTGAAGCAGGTCTTCAGGTGTCTGTCTTCCCCTCCTGTCTCCATTTCTCTCTGTCCTATCCAACAACAGTGACATCAATAAAACAACAATGGCAACAAAAAGGAATAAATAAATATTTAAAAAAGGAAACATTGACAAAACCATAGGATATGAAGGGTACAACTCCACACAATTCCCACCACCAGATCTCCGTATCCCATCCCCTCCCCTAATAGCTTGTCTATTCTTTTTTTTATAATTGTTTTATTATTTTTTTAATTGGGGAATTAATGTTTTACATTCAACAGTAAGTACAATAGTTTATACATGCATAACATTCTCCAGTTTCCCATATAACAATACAACCTCCACTAGGTCCTCTGTCATCCTTCTTGGACCTGTATTCTCCCCACCCCAGAATCTTTTACTTTGATGCAATACGCCAATTCCATTTCAGGTTCTACTTGTGTTTTCGCTTCTGATCTTGTTTTTCAACTTCTGCCTGAGAGTGAGATCATCCCATATTCATCCTTCTGTTTCTGACTTAGTTCACTTAACATGAATTTTTCAAGTCCCATCCAAGATCGGCTGAAAACAGTGAAGTCACCATTTTTTGCAGCTGAGTAGTATTCCATTATGTATATAGACCACAACTTGCTCAGCCACTCATCTGTTGTTGGACACCTGGGTTGCTTCCAGGTTTTGGCTATTACAAATTGTGCTGCCAAGAACATATGTGTTCACAGATCTTTTTGGATGGATATGTTGGGTTCCTTAGGAGTCCCCAGGAGAGGAATTGCAGGGTCATAGGGTAGGTCCATTTCTAGCCTTCTGAGAGTTCTCCAGACTGTTCTCCACAAAGGTTGGACCAATTGACATTCCCAGCAGCAGTGTAGGAGGGTTCCTTTGACCCCACACCCTCTCCAGCATTTGCTGCTGTTACCTTTTCTGATGTATGACATTCTCATAGGAGTGAAGTGATATCTCATTGTTGTCTTTATTTGCATTTCTCTGACAATCAGAGACTTGGAGCATTTTTTCATGTGTTTCTCAGCCTTTTGGATCTCTTCTGTGGTGAATATTCTGTCCATGTCCTCCCCCCATTTTTGGATGGGGTTATTTGTTGTCTTGTTGTTGAGTCTGGAAAGCTCTTTATATATGTTGGTTATTAAACTCTTATCTGATGTATGGAATGTAAAGATCTCCCATTCTGTGAGGAGTCTCTTGGTTTGGGTAGTGGTTTCTTTTTCTGTACAGAAGCTTTTTAATTTGATGTAGTCCTATAGGTTTATACTTGCCTTAGTCTTCTTTGTAATTCAATTCGTTTCATTGAAAATGTCTTTAAAATTTATGCAGATTAAAATACTATTGAAACAACTGTAAACTTCCACCACTGTGAACCCTTTAATTACCTTACTTAGACACAAGTCAATCCAGGAAATATAGTGATCAGTAATTTGAAAAGTACTAAGAGAGGGAACTCATAACATAAAATATAAAATGGGTAAACCAACAAGAAGAATATTGGAGAAACTAACCAAGACAACAGTACAGCTAAAAGCCCCCCAAAGGGTGAAGCACAAAATAACAAGTTCAACATCCAAACAATAGCTAAGGAAATAATCACAGGAGTGAGTAAAGAGTTTGAAAGAATTGTAATCAGAAATACAGGAACAACAAATGTTCCAGAAACAGCAAAACAGTCTCGTGAAGAAAGAGCAGAGGCCTTTGGAGATCTCTTCACAAGCAGAAGAGAAGGCCACAGTGCATAGGTAGCCAAATTGTCTTTACTTATCTGAGAGATGCGCAGGTCAGGTCCACGTGGGCACCATTTGTTGTTAAAATTTTCGGAGGCTCTTGCCGGCCTGGCTTGCTTTTGTTGATCTTTTGTATGGTTTTCTTATTCTCAATGTTATTGATTTCTGCCCTAACTTTAGTGATTTCTGTCCTTCTGGTTGCTTTAGGGTTCCTTTGTTGTTCTTCTTCTAGGTCTTTAAGATGTGCAATCAGGCTGTCTATTTGTGCTTTTTCTTGTTTCCTAATGTGTGCTTGTGTAGCTATGAACTTCCCTCTCAGTACTGCCTTAGCTGTGTCCAAAATATTTTGATAGCTTGTGTCTTCATTTTCATTGAAGTCTCGAACATTGTGATTTCTTGCTTGATTTCCTCTTTGACCCAGAGGTTGTTAAGAAGTATACTGTTGAGCTTCCACATTTGGAACTATTACTAATCTTTTGTTGATTGTTAAGTGTTAGTTTAATTCCACTGTGGTTTGAGAAGATGCTTGGGATAATTTCAATGCTCTTGAATTTGCTGATGCTGTCTTTGTGGCCTAACATATGGTCTATCCTTGAGAATGACCCATGTGGATTTGAGTAAAATGTGTATTCCAGTTTCTTGGGATGAATGACTCTGAAAATGTCCAATAGTTCTAGTTTATCTATCTCTTCATTTAGCAGCTCCCTTATGTCGTTATTGAATTTCTGCCTGGATGATCTGTCAAGTTGAGAGAGTGGGGTGTTGAAGTCCCCTACCATGACTGTGTTGATGTTAATATGTTGCTGTAGCTCTTTCAGTAGAAGTTTGATGTATTTAGATGGCTTCTCATTACCCAATGATGTTAATAATTGTTAAGTCCTCTTGATTGACTGATCCTCTGAGCATTAAGTAGTGTCCATTCCTATCTTTTTAAATCTTATCTATTTTAAAGTCTATCATGTCAGATATGAGAATAGCTGTTCCTGCCCTTTTTGGTGAGCCATTGGCTTGTATGATAGTTTTCCATCCTTTCACTTTAAGTCTGTGCTTGACTTGTTGAGTTAGGTGGGTTTCCTGTAGACAACATATTGTTGGGTTGTATTTTCTGATCCATCTTCCTACTCTGTGTCTTTTAATAGGTGAATTCAGGCCATTGTCATTTATTGATATCAAAGATTGAAGATATTTTAATGCCATTCTTGTAGAGTTTTAGAGTTTTCTGATATATGTCCTATTTATGATGATTTGACTGTTTATAGAAGACCTTTCAGAACTTCTTTCAGGGCGGGCTTGGTGATAGTTGATTTCTTCAACTCTTGCTTATCTTAGAAGGTTTTGATGCCTCCATCTAGTCTGAATGACAGTCTAGCAGGATATAGTATTCTTAGTTGAAAGCCTTTCTCATTGAGCACTCGATAGATATCTTGCCATTCTCTTCTGGCCTGTAGTGTTTGTGTGGTGAAGTCTGCTGCTAATCTTATGGGTTTTCTTTGTAGGTGACTCTTTGTTTTTCTCTTGCAGCCTTCAGGATCCTTTCATTATCCTTATTCCTTTCCATTCTAAATATGATGTGTCTTGGTGTCTTTAAGTCTGGGTTAATTCTGTTTGGGACCCTCTGAGCTTCTTGAATCTTTATGTCTTTGATGTTGTCTGGACTAGAGAAGTTTTCAGCTATTATGGCCTGAAGAATGCTTTCTTCCTCTCCCTCTCTTTCTTCCTCTGATAAGCCAATAATGCGTATATTGTTTCTTTTGAAGTCGTCCCATAGGTCTCTGTAGTTGTTTTTAGCATCTCTTAATCTCTTTTTGAGGTCTCTTACTTCTTTTTTAGTTGTCTCTAATTCATCCTTGATCTTGCTAATTCTGTCTTCAACCTCATTGATTCTATTCTCTCTCCCCTCTACTGTTTTCTGGAGTTCATCTATTTTGTTTCCCTGTTCTGATACCGTTTTAGCTTGTTCAGCTAGTTGTGTTCTTAGCTCAGCTATTTCAGCTTTCAGCTCTCTGATAACCTTGAGATAATTAGTATTTTCTTCCAGAGTCTCATTTGTTGTTCCTGTATTTCTGATTACAATTCTTTCAAACTCTTTACTCACTCCTGTGATTATTTCCTTAGCTATTGTTTGGATATTGAACTTGTTATTTTGTGCTTCACCCTTTGGGGGGCTTTTAGCTGTACTGTTGTCTTGGTTAGTTTCTCCAATATTCTTCTTGTTGGTTTACCCATTTTATATTTTATGTTATGAGTTCCCTCTCTTAGTACTTTTCAAATTACTGATCACTATATTTCCTGGATTGACTTGTGTCTAAGTAAGGTAATTAAAGGGTTCACAGTGGTGGAAGTTTACAGTTGTTTCAATAGTATTTTAATCCCTGAGTTGGAGCTCAGTGATTTAAAAGCGTCTTTTTTTTTTTTTCTTCTCTGTAGGCTATGGGAGCCTGAGGGCTTCTAACTATAAGTGTAATTGTGGGATGCAGAAGTGAAAGGCTTGGCTTCTGTAATTGCTTCCCCGCTGAACATGGGCATTGACAGGTCCATCAACACTCCTAGCCTGCCTCTCTCTTTCCCTAGTAGGGTGGGGCTCTGGGGAAGTGGAGCTCCTGGACACATTGGTGGGGGTCGTCTGTCCAGGGAAGTCTGGTCAGCATCATGCTAGCATCTGGAACTTGGTCGCTGAAAAGAGAGTTAACATACAAAGCCAAACAAATTGTTGAATGATCATGGCTGGAATAGTGCAGATGAAGAGTTGGGGGGGGGGTCCTCCATTTTGTAGATAGCTAGTAGGCATACTTTAATTATATTCCAAAGGGCCTGTGGCTATACTAGTTTGCTTTTTTTTTTTTTTTCTTTTCTAACATGGAAGCTAGAAGTATGCCTTGCTAGTACACTTCCATGGCATATTCCTCGTCCTAAGACCCTCTCTTTACTTCCTCATTCTCCAAAAATCTTAGGAGTAAATTTCGATTAATAGTAGGTAGAGTTTGGACTCAAGAGTTCAGAAGTCCTGCAACCCTGGCATTAACTTTGCCCCTCAAGTGCCTTTAAGAAGGTCAGTCTGAATCAGAATGAGACCATATTTTTATTTATTTATTTATTTTGCCTCCAGGGTTATTGCTGGGGCCCGGTGCCTGCTCCAGAAATCCACCGCTCCTGGAAGCTATTTCCCCCCCTTTTGTTGCCCTTGTTGTTTTATCATTGTTGTGTGTATTACTGTTGCTATTACTGATGTCATTGTTGTTGAATAGGACAGAAAGAAATGGAGAGAGGAGGAGAAGACAGGGGTGGGGAGGTGGGGGGGAAGAAAGCTAGACACCTGCAGACCAGTTTCACAGCTTGTGAAGTGACCCCCCCTGCAGTTGGGGAGGTGGAGGCTCAAACCGAGATCCTTACATCGGTCATTGTGCTTTGTGCCTTGCATGCTTAACCAGCTGCGCTACTGCCAGACCCCCGGGACCATATTTTTAGATGAGCTAATTAGTAGTTCATTTCTTTGGGTTATTTTTAAAAATATATTTATTTATTTATGTTCCCTTTTGTTGCCCTTCTTTTTTTATTATTGTTGTTGTTATTGATGTCGTCATTGTTAGATAAGACAGAGAAATGGAGAAAGGAGGGGAAGATAGAGGGGGGGAGAATGATACACACCTGCAGACCTGCCTGTGTCTTTGGGCTATTTTAACTGACTCTTTAGATAGTGAATATTCAAGTTTGTAATAGAGTAAGCTACCTAGAATTTGAATTATAGCACACGCATGCACACACACACACACAGAGAGACACACACACATGGTCTCTGGGAGTCTGCTTATAATTTTGAATTGCATTGACTTAATTTTCCCAAATGAAAATAATTTATTCTTTTAAAAGAAGAAATGCTGTTTCCAAATCTGCCAAGACAAACGTAAATTCAAATGTAAATGCAAATCCTCTCCTGAAAGAAATGTGAAAAGCAATTAAAATTATCAATACTAACAATACTTTTAGTATGAGAATGAGAAAGTAAGGTTCATGCCAAGAATTTGTCCAGTCATGCAGAACTGAAGTCTGAGCATGCAAGTAACTCATTTAGTTATGGTCAAAAGAGGATAGTGTAATAAACTCTTAAAGTTAAAATATATATGTGACAAAAGTGGAAAAGCTTAATATTCACAGACTTGGCCCTCTGAATTCCAAAAGATTTGATACTGAAAATACTTTTCACACAGTTAAAATTCTCTGAAAAGTTCTTCACATGAACTCCTACTGCCCATCAAATAGGCAATGGCAAACATTAGAACTCACATTTGAAAAGAAGTGTTGTCTACTGCTAAAAAGCATGCACAGGGGAGCATCAATGACTATTATTCTTGCTCATGGTGGGGAGTTGTGGAATAAAGAATACAAAACAAAGGATAACCCCCAGATCACTCGTATTTCAAACTGAAATATATTTGTTACTTGCAAACTACAGCCTCACTTAAACCAGGATTATTTACTTAAACAAGGATTTCTCAGTTCAAGACTAATGACATTTTAGACTTCCTTTACTGGGGGTACCCTAGACATTTTAGGATATTACCAGCATCTCTAGTTTCTATCATTATTTGCCAGTTAAAACAACCATAAAAAAGCCCTGGGGGAGGCAAAATCAGTGCCAAATAAAAATCATTCATGTACACAAATATCAAACATAAGACAAAAAGGGAGAGAGAGAGAGAGAGGACAGGACTGAGCTTCCTTCAGTATGGTGAGGGGCAGGCTCAAATTTGGGTCCTTGTACATGGCAAAACAGCACACTATCCAAGTGAGATATTTCACCAGCCCTTAGTTTGTCATATATATATGACAATAATGAATATATGTATATGAATATATATATTCCCTTTTGTTGCCCTTGTTGTTCAATTGTTATAGTTATTATTGTCGTTGTTGGATAGGACAGAGAGAAATGGAGAGAGAAGGGGAATACAGAAAGGGGAGAGAAAGATAGACACCTGCAGACCGGCTTCACTGCCTGTGAAGTGAACCCCCTGTAGGTGGGGAGCCAGGGGCTGGAGCCGGAATCCTTTATGCAGGTCCTTGCGCTTTGCGCCTAGTGAGCTTAACCCGCTGTGCTACCTCCCGACTCCCCTGTCTTTTCTTCTGACGTGTTAGCTGGATGGTAGGGAAAGTGGACTAAGAGAGTATGTCAAAAAGAATCTAGAATGGCACCAAAGTCAAAGATTCTGGAGGGAGGTGGGGGACTTTCAGATCCTGATGTACCTTGGTGGCGGTGGGGGGGAGGTAGAGTGTTTTACAGAAAACTGAGAAAAAAAAATTTTTTTTTTTTGCCTCCAGGGTTATTACTGGGGCTCGGCGCTTGCTCTACAAATCCACTGCTCCTGGAGACCATTTTTCCCCTTTTGTTGCTCTTGTTGCTTATCGTTATTGTTATTATTGTTTTTTAAATCTTTTTATTATTTTTATTTTTTATATTTATTTATTTTCCTTTTTGTTGCCCTTGTTTATTATTGTTGCAGTTATTGTTGTTGTTATTGATGTCGTCGTTGTTGGATAGGACAGAGAGAGAAATGGAGAGAGGAGGGGGAGACAGAGGAGGGAGGAGAGAAAGACAGACACCTGCAGACCTGCTTCACCGCCTGTGAAGTGACTCCCCTGCAGATGGGGAGTCGGGGGCTCGAAGGGGGATCTTTAGTTGGTCCATGCGCTTAGCGCCACCTGCGCTTAACCCACTGCACTACCGCCCGACTCCCGTTGTTATTATTGTTGTCGTTGTTGTTGGTATTGTTGGATAGGACAGAGAGAAATTGAGAGAGGAGGGGAAGACAGAGAGGGGGAGAGAAAGATAGACACCTGCAGACCTGCTTTACTGCTTGTGAAGCGACCCCCCTGTAGGTGGGGGGCCAGGGGCTGGAACCCGGATCCTCTGGCGGTCCTTGCACTTTGCACCAGGTGTGCTTAACCCACTGCACCACCGCCCAGCCACCCAAACTGAGAAATATTACACATGTACCAACAACTGTATTTACTGTAAAGCACTGCCCCCCCATAAAAATTGTTTTTAAAAAGAAAGAACTGGCTAGTCTTCATATATATGAAGACGCTAGAACCAGGAACAGCTCACTACACAATGTACACTGCTATGTACAAAGACCCAAATTACAGCCCTTAGCATCTCTTAGGAGCACCCATGTCCAGCACCAAGGGAAGCACCACGAATGATGGAGTGATGCTGTGGGGTCTCCTCCCTTTTTCATCTCTGTCTCTTTCTATTAGAAGTAGAAAAGGGCAAAAAAAAAAAAGCCTTCTGGAAGATGTGACATGCAGGCATGATACTCTGGTGGCAATTGAAAAAGAAAAAATAGAAGACACTAACCTAGGGCAAAGACTATTATTTTCATTTATTTTTTATTTTAATTTTTATTAGTGATTTAATAATGATCGACAAGATTGCAGGATAAGAGGGGTACAATTCCATACAATTCCCACCACCAGAGTTCCATAGCCCATCCCCTACATTAGAAAGTTCCTGGGAGTCAGGCAGTAGCACAGCGGGTTAAGAGCATGTGGTGCAAAGCACAAGGACCATCTTAAGGATCCCAGTTCGAGCCCCCGGGTCCCCACCTGCAGGGGAGTCACTTGACAGGTGGTAAAGCAGGTCTGCAGGTATCTGTCTTTCTCTCTCCCTCTCTGTCTTCCCCTCCTCTCTCCATTTCTCTCTGTCCTAACAACGACAATATCAATAATAACTACAACAACAACAAAATAAACAAAAAAAACCAACAAAGGCAACAAAGGGGAAATAAATAAATAACTATTAAAAAAAAGAAGAAGAAAGTTCCCTATTCTTCCTCCTGCTGCTGGGAGTATGGACCAAATGTCTTTATGTGGAGCAGAAGGTAGTAGGTCTGGCTTCTGTAATTGCCTCTTTGTTGGACATTGGCATTGATAGTTGAATCTATACCCCCAGCCTTTTTCTATTTTTGCCTAGTGGGGTAGGGCTCTGAGGAGGTGGGGTTCCTATTGGTATGCTTCTGCATTCTGCTTATGAGACCTTCTGTTTTTATCATCACATTGGGTTTGCTTGTGTTGCTTGCCACGTGTTCTGTTTGCATGTCCACTGTTGGCTGGGCACCCCCCTGCCTCCGGGACATTGGTTTGGTTCCCCCCCACACATTTGGTTTAGTCCTTGCTGGTTCCCACTTTTTCCTTCTCCCTGCCCACTATCATACATATTTCCTTTTGTTCCTGACTCTTCCGCCTGAGGAGGGATATAGGAGAGAGACAGGACAAAACTGTGTTGTGATTAGGTTGTTGGACTGCATCCCTGCTCGTGAACAAAGACTGAACTGCGTTCTCTGCTCAGCCATGAGTCCCTGGTTGTCTCTGTTTCCCGCCCACGAAGCTAATCCAGCAGTTTCCAGTACACATTGCTGAGGTTGTCTGCTCATGGAAGTCAGGTTGGCATCATGGTAGCATCTGCAACTTAGTGGCTGAAAAGCATGAAGATATAATGCAGAACAAGATTTTAAATCAGGAACGTAAAGGTAAAAGCACAGCAGATGAAACTGGGCATCTTCATGTTGAAAGAAGGTAGGAAGCCTATTTTAGGTATATTCCAAGGGGCCCATGACTTTACTAACTTTTGCCTGAGCCTGACAGCTGACAGGGAGGTGAGCTAAAAGTATTGCTTGAGAAGATGGTATCAGAGTTGGGAATAAGACTAGAAAGCTGTATCAGGGCAGAGAGAAGCTCCCAAATATTTGAAAAGTACATAAATACCACTAAGTGTAAACCCCACCAATATGACCTAGGGCCCATGTCTATTCATATTAAGTACAGGAGCCTGTGTAAAACCTCTGCATCCCTATATGTCTGAGCTCGCATTCCATGGTCATGGCTAAGAACATTCTAGGCTGCACTCATTTCAGGACCAGTCTTCCTGGAGTGGCAGAGTATATTGACCCAGCCTCCCTTTGGAGAGTGGGGCAGTTTCTACGATTGCTGTTCTCCATTGAGGACAATGTTCTGTAGAGACCCACAAAAGGGTTTATGATGTTGTTCCTGATGGAGATGACCAGTGATGGTGTAGAGAGGGATCTGTTAGAGGTCTAGGTCCATCATATAGGGCACACATGCATATGTATGCATAAATTAGGGGTGAATATATACCTTAAAATAAAAGAACACAATAGCTTTCAGTGACTGAATTAGTGTAGCAAGCAAGTACAAAGACCTAAAAAAGATACCATAAAGTACTTAATAAAATATTTTCTACTTAGAACTAGATACCCTCCTCACCTATTTCTTATTTTACTACCCTCAATCACTCTAAGTTCAACCATATCAGATAAAGAAAGAACCACAAAATCTGGATAAGGGCAAGAGACTGGCATATTTTAATGATGGCCTGTTTGGTCACTACCAGGCCATCATCCGGGAAATCCTGGGATTCCCACATAGATATGATGGGCCTAGACCTCCATTTTTCTCCACTTATTTATAAAATTTATTTAATAATAGGGAGTCGGGCTGTAGCACAGCGGGTTAAGCGCAGGTGGCGCAAAGCTCAAGGACCGGCATAAAGATCCCGGTTCGAACCCTGGCTCCCCACCTGCAGGGGAGTAGCTTCACAGGCGGTGAAGCAGGTCTGCAGGTGTCTATCTTTCTCTCCTTCTGTCTGTCTTCCCCTCCTCGCTCCATTTCTCTCTGTCCTATCCAACAATGACGACAACAACAATAATAACTACAGCAATAAAACAACAAGGGCAACAAAAGAGAATAAATAAATAAAATGAATATTTTAAAAAATTATTTAATAATAATAGCATAGTTAAAATATATGAAAAAATACTATCAATAAAAAATACTAATTTAGAAAAATCCTTAATAGTCGAAAGAATTTTACACTTATTAAGTGAGCCTATTTGCAATTTAATTAATGCTAGTAGTTTAAATTCTGAAAAGCCACTTCATCTTAAGTTTTGCATTACAAATATTAATAGGTTGAACAGAAACCATTTCTTTTTTCTTCTGTCTTCTCTCCTTTCTTTCTTCCTTCCTTCTTTATTTATTTTAATGTTTTACATTGACAGTAAACAGAATAGTTTGTACATGCATAACATTTCTCAGTTTTCCACGTAGCAATACAATCCCCACTAGGTCCTCTGTCATCCTTTTTGGACCTGTATTCTCTCCCCCCTCAACCAGCCCCAGACTCTTTTACTTTGGTGTTTCCTTCCAGAGTCTCTTTTGTTGTTTCTGCATTTCTGATGACAATTGCTTCAAACTCTTTACTCACTCCTGTGATTATTTCCTTAACTAGTGTTTGGATGTAGACACCATTATTTTGTGCTTCAGCCTTTAGGGGGATTTTAGCTGGACTCTTGTCCTGGTTCATTTCTCCAATATTTCTTCTTCTTGTTGTTTTAACCATTCTATACAGTATGTTATGCGGTCCCTCTCAGTACTTTTCAAATTTCCGTTCAGTCTTGCCTAGATTGACTTGTGTCTAAGTAAGGCACTTAAAGAGTTCACAGTTGTGGAAATTAACAGTTGTTTCATTATGATTTCAATCCCTGCATTGGAGCACAAAGGCTGTTAAAAGCCTCTTTTGTTCTTTTTCTTCCCTGTAGGCTATGGGAGCCTCAGGGCTTTTAAACTATATGTAGGCTTCTTAGCTTAATCACTCACTGCATTGATTCAGTGGGTTCCTTACTTCATTCTAGTCTTGCCTTGTTGCGGTCCCAGGTGATCTCCTTTGCTATTCCTAGTTGACCCAGGAGACTTATTATTTTTTATTTATTATTATCTTTATTTATTGGATAGAGACAGCCAAAATCAAGAGGGAGGGGTGTGATAGAGAGGGAGAGAGACAGAGATACACCTGCAGCCCTGCTTCACCACTTGTAAAGCTTTCCTCTTACAGATGGGGACTAGGCACTCGAATCCAGGTATTTGCACATTGTAATGCATGCACTCAACCAGGTGAGGCACTCAACCAGGTGCGCGAGACTTTTTCTTTAATGGTGGCCATCTCCCCCCCCCCCCTTTTCTTTACTTGAAAGGACAAAGAGAAACTGAGATGGGGGAAACAGAGAGGGAAAGAGGGACACTTGAAGTACTTGCTTTCCTGCTTGGGAAACTTCCCCCCTGCCGGTGGGGAACAGACCTTGTACATGGCAATGTATACATTTAAGCAGGTGTGACACCACCTGGCCCCTCATTTTTATTATTTTTTAAACCAGAGCACTGCTCAGCTCTGGTTCATGGTGGTATGAAGGACTGAACCTGTGACTTTTAGGCGTTAATACGCTTTTGCACAACCATTACACTATCTTCCCTGTCCTAGACAAAGAAAATTTACTGGAGATAATCTGTGTAGATTATTTGCAAGTAATTTATAAAATTCAATGTATCTAGATCTTTTTAGAACCAACATTCTCAGTTGGCAAACTGTGAATGATTGAAGTTGATATAAATAGCAAACATAGTTATAACTGCCTTCCGGCCGCCAGACCTCAGTTACTGATGATCAAATCAAGGATTCCTTTTATAGAGCTGAGTGACTTGATACACATTGTGCAATTAGGAGCCTGCTTGTTTTTCATTCATTAACAGCTGGTCTAGTGGAAAGACTGCCACATGCTTTGGTCAAGCAATCAAATCTCAAAAAAGTACTGGACCTGAGAAGATAAAAAGGTGCTGACTGAGGAACTTAAGAAAAAAATAATCACTCAACAAAACAGAAAATGACAGGTATATGCGAGGTTCTGGAGAAAAAAAGGGACATTATTGATGGGAATGCAACCTGGTGCAGCTCCTTTAGAAAACTGTCTGGAGTTTTTAAACAATTAGAACTGGAATTACTTTGTGATCCAGCAATAGCATTGTTACTCTTAGGCAATTATCTAAAGGGCATACAACCATTAATTTGAAGGAACTTATACACCCTTGTATTCACAGTTGCATTATTGACAATAGCCAAAGAGTGGAAACAGCCTAAATGCCCTTCAACAGATGATTGAATAAAGAAGTTACGGGATACATATATTCCATGGAATATTACTATACAACTGAAAAGGTGATATTGTTTCTTTAAGACAAAATGGATGGAACTGGAGGTAATTAAGCTTAGTGAAATAAGAGATGAAAGACACCTACCAGGTAGTTTCACTCATATGCAGAATCTAGAGAATTACATGAAATACATGAAATACATGAATTTGTGTGTGTGTATGTGTGTGTGGGGGAGGAAACCAGAAGTAAATAGTCTCTAAGACATTGTGAGAACTCTGTTGGTTATTGGGGAAAGTGGGGGGCACAGAGCTTTGGTGGTGGGTGCAATGTGGGACTATGCCCTGTAGTATTATAATCTGATAAACTGCTATTAGTCACAAAAAAATGGCTTGGGAAGAAAGAAGAAAAGAAAGGAAGGAAGGAAGAAAAGATAATCAATCACTTTTAACTGAAGCATAAATTTAATGGTGTTTCTGGTACATAGATGAAGTATGTTTTCACACACACACACACACACACACACACACACACACACACACACACACACACACTTGTCTCCAGGGTTATTGCTGGGGCTTGGTGTCTGCACTAGGAATCCACTGCTCCTGGAGGCCCTTTTTCCAATTTTGTTGCCTTTGTTGTTAGTTTTATTGTTGTTGTTGGATACAGAAAGAAATTTAGAGAAGAGATAGAGAAGGAAGGAGAGAGAAAGACAGACACCTGCAGACTTGCTTCCCTGCTTGTGAAGAGGGTGATAAACCCCCACACACACACACACCGCAGGTGGGGAGCCAGGGGCTAAAACCCAGATCCTTGCTTCCGTCTTTGTGCTTTGCACCATGTGCGCTTAACTCGCTGTGCTACCACCCAGACTCCCTTTATGTTTTTAACACACTTAGTGGATAGAAGTCATGTTTTCTGATATTTATTTTCCTAAATTGATTTATATTAATAAAATATTTTAGGAATATAGTTTCATGCCTACATATGCATGTGTAAGGCTCACTACACTCTTAACATCTTACTTCTATCAAGAGGTGTTAAATTTTGACAGCTGGGTGGTATATGCATCAGAACTCTGAGTATGGGCTATATACTTCTTAGCATCTTCCACTCAATTTCTTTTGTTCCTAGCATCTTCCATTCAGTGTTATTTCCTGAGATCACTCAGACTGTTGTATGTAACTAGTGTGTTCTTCGTTTCCATATCTTATTTCACTGGGTTTGTATGCCACCATTATCTGTTTCTATTGTTGTATTGTTTCAGTTTGGTATTATCAAAAATAATTCTCTGGCAAAACAAACAAAAAGAACAGTCTAAAGATGGTACATTCTTTGAGATAACAGATATATTGACTATTACTTCTTGATTTTTTTCATGAGTTATGCTCACTGGGTCCTATACTGCTGTTTTCCCAGTGTGAACCACTTAACAAAGAAGTTGTACAGATTTGCCTGTGGAAGGGAGAAGGTTTACTCAGTTATATTTATGTGAAATTCAAGTGTCATACTCTTTGCATGTCTATTAATTGATTTCTGTTTACTCATCCACTTATAGTTAAAATTTAAAGTTAAGAAACTCATCCAGAGATTGATTCTTCAATGTAATGCATACAATAATTTTAACAATAAATTAATTAATAAAAGCCCTTCAAAAAAGACAACCTATCTTTTTAAATTTTTTAAAAGTTTTTATTTATGAAATGGAAACACTGACAAGACCATAGGATAAGACGGGTACAATTCCACACAATTCCTGCCACCAGAACTCCATATCCCATTCCCTCTCCTCATAGCTTTCCTATTATTTAACCCTCTGGGAGCATGAACCCAGGGACATTATGGGGTGCAGAAAGTGGAAGGTCTGGCTTCTGTAATTGCTTCCCTAGTGAACATGGGCATTGACAAGTCAATCCATACTCCCATCCTGTCTGTCTTTCTCTCTTTAGCTAGTAGGGGAGGGATCTGGGGAGGTGGGGCTCCAGGACACATGGTAGGGTAGTCTGCCCTGGGAAGTCTGGTTGGCATCATGGTAGCATCTGGAACCTGGTGGCTGTAAAAGAGCTAAGATATAAAGCAGAACAAATTGTTGACTAATCATGAACCTAAAGGCAAGAGTATTGCGTATGGAGATTTGGGGTCTTCATTTTGGAAAGAGCTAGTAAGTCTATCTTAGGTATATTCCAAGAGGCCCATGACCCAACTAGTTTTTGCCTATGCCTGACATCTAATGTGCAGGTGACCTAAGCTTTTGTCTAGGGGAATGGTGTCATAGTTGGAAAAAGAACCAGAAAGCTGGATTAGGGATGAGAGTAGCTCCCAAATATGGGAAAAGTATGTAAATGTTAACTGTAAACCCCATCAATCTGATCTGGGGCTCAGGTCTGGTTTATGGTGGTGTGGGCGATTGAACCTAGGACTTCAGAGTCTCAGATATGAAAGTCTGTTTGCATAACTGTTATGTTATCTGGCCCCCACTCACCTAAAGCAATCTCATCTATCATAGTACCTGATGAGAAAGACACATGTTGAATAAGTGAGAAAATAAATCAATATGTGGCAAAAATGAATATCATACAATAAATTAAGGAGTAAGTCAATATGGTTAGTAAAAATGTGCTATTTTCTTTTTAAAAAATATCTTTATTTCATTTTTGTTGTCCTTGTTGCTTTAATGTTGTTGTAGTTCTTATTGTTGTTGTTATTGATGTTGTTGTCATTGGATAGGACAGAGAGAAATGGAGAAAGGAGGGGAAGACAGAGAGGGAGAGAGAAAGACAGACACCTGCAGACCTGCTTTACTGCCTGTGAAGCGACTCCCCTGCAGGTGGGGAGCAGGGGGCTCGAACCGGGATCCTTACGCTGGACCACATGCCACATGTGCTTAACTCTCTGCACTACCACCCGACTCCCTATTTTCTTTTTAAATAATAAGATTAACAAGTAAAAGGAGTTTCCAAAGATCTCAGGGATAGGCAGTGGTGCAAGGAGTAAAGTGAACAAGTTACCCTATGAGAGAACTTGGGTTTAAGCCTTCTGTAAACTATGTGTGTGTGTGTGATTTTTTAATAAATTTTTAATCTTAATTGGATAAAGACAGCCAGAAATTGAGAGGAAGGGGGAGATAGAGAGGGAGTGAGACAGAGAGACACCTACGGACCTGCTTCACCACTCATAAAGCTCCCCCAACACACACAGGTGGGGATCAGGGGCTTGAACCTGAGTCCTTGCACATTGTAATATGTGCACTCAACCAGGTGTTCCACCACCTGGCCCTCCCCTCCTCACTGTAAACTCTTAATTAGCTGTGACCAAAGGTCAGATAGCTAGAAAGTGTGCAGCTGTGTTCCAGGTCCAAGCAATCTACATATAAAGCTCTTTTTAAAAAAATATTTATATACTCATTTTCCCTTTTTTTGTTGTCCTTGCTTTTTTATTGTTGTAATCATTATTGTTGTTATTGATGTCTTCGTTGTTGGATAGGACAGAGAGAAATGGAGAGAGGAGGGGAAGATTGAGAGGAGGAAAGATAGACACCTGCAGACCAGCTTCACCGCTTGTGAAGCGACTCCCCTGCAGGTGGGGAGCCGGGGGCTTGAACCAGGATCCCTATGCCGGTTCTTGTGTTTTGTGCCACCTGCACTTAACCGCTGCGCTACCACCCGACTCCCTATAAAGCTCTTAATGTCTAAACAAGATAAACTGCTCAGAAAAGAAATACTAACAGAGAAAACACAAGTAGAAACTGAACTGGAGTTGGTGTATTGCACCAAAGCAAAAGACACTGGGGTGGGTGTGGGGAGAGTACAGGTCCAAAAAGGATGACAGAGGACCTAGTGGGGGTTGTATTGTTATGCGGAAAACTGAGAAATTGTCATGTATGTACAAACTATTGTATTGCTCTCGAATGTAAAACATTAATCCCCCAATAAAGAAAGGAAGGAAGGAAGGAAGGAAAGAAGAAAAGAAAGAAAGAGGGAGTCAGGCAGTAGTGCATAGGGTTAAGTGCAGGTGGTGTGAAGCTCAAGGACTGGTGTAAAGATCCCAGTTCAAATTCCCAGCTCCCCACCTGCCAGGGAATCACTTCACAGGGGAGTTGCTTCACAGGTCTGCAGGTATCTATCTTTCTCTTCCCCTCTCTGTCTTCCCCTCCTCCCTTCATTTCTTTCTGTCCTATCCAACAACAACGACATCAGCAACAACAACAATAACTACAACAATAAAACAACAAGGGCAACAAAAGGGAATAAATAAATAAAAATAAATATTAAAAAACATTTAAAAAAAAAGGAAGGAAGGAAGGAAGGAAGAAATACTAGTAGGGATATTGCAATTAACTAGAAGTTTTTTTCCCCTGTACCAGGATTATTGCTGGGGCTTGGTACCCAGGCAACTTCATCGCTTCAGTGGTCATTTCCTCCCTTTTCCTTTCTTTTCTGGTAGAGATGGAGAAACAGAAAGGAAGAGGTAAAGGGAGAAGGGGGCGTTGGGGAGGGGAAAAGGGTGAGGAAAGGGAGGGGAAAGGGAGAGAAGAGGAAGGAGGAGATAAAGAGGTAGTGAGGGAGAGAGGGACAGGAAGAGGAAGACCAGCAGCACTGTCCAACTTCCTTCCCAGCAAGTGGAGATTAGGGATTTGAAACTTGATCCTCAAATATGGTTAACAGTGCACTCTAACAGCTATGCCACTGCATGGCCTGTACATATTAAATATATATATATTTGCTTTATGAGAAAGAGAAGGAGAGAGAGAAAAGAGAGAGAGATCAGAGAGCACTGCTTAGCTCTGGCATGTGTGGTGGTAACAAGGACTAAGCCCAGGGCTTGCAAGTCCTACATTCTACCACTGAGATATTTTTCTCCCCAGTCCAATTAAAACTACTTGTCTGGGGGTGTCAGGTGGTAGCGCAGCGGGTTAAGCGCACATGGCGCGAAGCACAAGGACCAGCGTAAGGACCCCAGTTCGAGCCCCCGGCTCCCCACCTGCAGGAGGCTCGCTTCACAAGCGGTGAAGCAGGCCTGTAGGTGTCTATCTTTCTCTCTCCTCTGTCTTCCCTCCTCTCTCTATAAATAATATATATATATATATATATATACACATTTGTCTATTGGGGCCTCTGATAGCTCACTCATAGAACGCACACATTACCATGTGCAAGGACCTGGGTTTAAGCCCCTGCTCCCCACCTTCAGGGGTGATGCTTCACTAACTGTAAAGCAGGTCTGCAGGTACCTCTTTTTTTCTCTCTCTCTCTACCTTCCCCTCCCCTCCCCTCCTCTCTCAATTTCTCTCTGTCGTATCTAATAAAAAACTGAAAGAAAGGAAAAAATGAGAGAGGGAGGCCTGGAAGTGGTGGGTTTGTAGTGCTAGCATCAAGCCCCAGTGATAAACCTGGTGTGGAAAAATTATTGGGCAGTGGGTAGATAGCACAATGGTTATGCAAACAGTCTCTCAAGCCTGAGGCTCCAAAGTCCCAGGTTCAATCCCCTGCATGAGCATAAGCCAGAGTCTGGTAGGGAAAAAAAGAAAAAAGAAAAAAAAAAACTTATCTATCTTTCTGTGTGTGAGAGAGAGAGGGAGAGAGAGAAATACTAGCCAAAACAGTACTTCACCATATGTAATATTGGGAATCAAACCGAAGGGTTTCATACATGCAAAGTCAGCACCCTACCAGCCAAATCTCCGGCCTACCTGATAAATTACTCAATTTGAAAGAAAAAGCTAATTACACAAGTGCAGAATTTTGTACTGCTGTTAACCACAGTTCATATAAAAGAGGTCTGGTGGCTCTGGTTGACTACAATCCCCAATCCCCGCTGAACTCACAGTATGATGAGCTACTGAAAAAAAAGCTCATGTTGTCTAAAAAGCTCTTTTCATTTACATAATCCATCCCACTCAGAGTCCTATTGGGGAAGTTGGGGATGTAGCTCAGTATTAGAGCATGGACCGCACATGTGTTAACGCTACATTCATTCCTTGCATGGCATTAAGTAAAAGCATTGTGTTCAAACCAGCTTAGCACCTTTTATTTTTCTCTTCCTCAGCAATGCCCTTGGGCAAGATGTTGTAAAAAGTTTCAACTTCCTGTTTTTGTTTTACTATGTTTGAATGGTTTTAGTAATCTTTGGGACTGTACTACTCCAGATGACTTGTTCAGATAGAAAGAGTGAGACAGAGGCAGATAGGGAAAGAGAGGGGCAGGGTGGTGGTTTACCTGGTCGAGCACTCATGTTGCGATGCGCAAGGACCTAAGTTTGAGCCCCTGGCCACACTTGCAAGAGGAAAGTTTTTTTGAGTGCTGAAGCAGTGTGGCAGGTGTGTCTCTGTCTCTCTCCCTTCTCTATCACCCTTTATCTCTTAATTTCTGGCTCTCTCTAGCCAATAAATAAATAAAGATAATAATAAAAAATTAAAAAGAGAGAGGGAAAGAGACCAAAAGCTTCCAAAGCTTCCTTCAGGGGGCTGAGGGCCAGGCTTGAATCTAGGTTGCACATGTGGCAAAGTGTTGCACCAACCAGGTGAATTATTTTGCTACCTGTGTTCCAACTAAATATTTTAAAATTTTCTTATTATTTTATAGAGACAGAGAGAAATTGAGGGGGGAGATGGGAAGGGAAAGAGACAGGGAGATACCTGCAGCCCTATTTCACCATGTGTGAAGCTTTCCCCCTGCAGGTGGGGGCTAGGGGTTTGACCAATATTTTGTTATCACTGGAAAGGTGTAGACTTCACTTTGAACCTTATAGACAAATAAACAAGAACAAATTGAGACACTCCAATCCAACCATACTGGATTACTAGTTTTTTGCTTTAACTCCAGTTATATTGCTCCAGGACTATTTCCTTTATTTGATGTCTTGGATTATTCTTAGTAAAAGATGAAAGATTCATGTGTCCTGAAGAGAAACCAGAGTATTGGATTATTCTTTATTTCTGGGTCACACTTAACATGAGACACCGAGACACAGCCATCAAGTGTTTCTGCCTTTGCTTTTTTTTTTTTCATTATTAGTGATTTAATAATGATTGACAAAATTGTGAGATAAGAGGGGTACAATTCCATACATATCAGTTCCCACCACCAGAGTTCCAAAATCCCCCCCTTAGAATTTTCCTTATTCTTGGTTTTTAAGTTTATTTATTTGTTTATTTATTCCCTTTTTGTTGCCCTTGTTTTATTGTTGTAGTCATTATTGTTGTTATTGTTGATGCCGTTATTGTTGGATAGGACAGAGAGCAGTGGAAAGAGGATGGGAAGACAGAGAGGGGGAGAGAAAGACACCTGCAGACCTACTTCACCGCCTGTGAAGTGACTCCCCTACAAGTGGGGAGCTGGGAGCTCAAACCAGGATCTTTATGCCAGTTCTTGCATTTTGTGCCACTTGCACTTAACCTGCTGCGATACAACCCAACTTCCAGAATTTTCCCTATTCTTTGGGGGTCGCACAGTAGCGCAGCAGGTTAAGTGCACATGACGCAAAGCACACAGAAGGGCATAAGACTCCCAGTTCGAGCCACCAGCTCCCCACCTGAAGGGGGGTCGTTTCACGAGAGGTGAAGCAGGTCTGCAGGTGTCTATCTTTCTCTTCCCCTCTCTGTCTTCCCCTCCTCTCTCCATTTCTCTCTGTCCTATCCAACAACACCAGTGGCAACATAACGACAACAATAAGGGCAACAAAATGGGAAAAAAGTGGCCTCCAGGAGCAGTGGATTCGTAGTGTAGACACCGAGCCCCAGCAATAATCCTGGAGGCAAAAATAAATAAATAAATAGTAATAATAATAAAATTAATTTACCTATTCTTTATCCTGATGGCAGTATGGACCAAAGATCTTTATGCGGAGCAGAAGGTGGAAGGTCTGGCTTCTGTAATTGTTTCTTTGCTGGACATGAGCATTGGCAGGTCAACCCATACCCCTAGCCCATTTCTACCTTCTCCTAGTGGGGTAGGGCTTTGGGGAGGTGGGGCTCCAGGACACATATGTGAGGTTGTCTGCCTAGGGAAGTCAGGTTGGCATCATGGTAGCATCTGCAACTTAGTGGCTGAAAAGCAGAACAAATTGTTTAATAATCAGGAACCTAAAGGTAAAAGCACAGCAGTTGAAATTTGGAGTCTTCATGTTGAAAGAAGGTAGGAAGTCTATTTTAGGTATATTCCAAGGGGCCCATGACTTTAATAATTTTTGCCTGAGCCTGATAGCTAACATGCCAGGTGGACTAGGAGAATTCTCTGGGAAGATGGTGTCAGAGTTGAGAATAGGATTTGAAAGCTGGATCAGGGCAGAGAGAAGCTCCCAAATATTTGAAAAGTACATAAATACCACTAAGTGTAAACCCCATCAATATGACCTAGGGCCCATGTCTATTCATATTAAGCACAGGAGCCCGTGTAAAACCTCTGCATCCCTTTATATCTGAGCTCACATTCCATGGTCAAGGCTAGGAACATTCTAGGCTGCACTCTTTTCAGGACCAGTCTTCCTGGAGTGGCAGAGTATATTGACCCAGCCTCCCTTTGGAGAGTGGGGCAATTTCTATGATTGCTGTTCTCCATTGAGGACAATATTCTGTAGAGGCCCACAAGAGGGTTTATGATGTTGTTCCTGATGGAGGTGACCAGTGATGGTGTAGAGAGGGATCTGTTAGAGGTCTAGGCCCATCATATATCTATGTGGGAATCCCAGAATTCCCTGACTAGGGCCCTGGATGATGGGGTATGTCTTTGCTTTTAAGTTAATTCATTTATTAATGAGGGTGGGATTAAGAGAGAACTAAAGTATCACTGGCAGATGTGATCCTGAGGACCCAGCTCAGGACCTCAAGAGGTCCTATAAAGTATAGGACCTGAAGAGTCCTATACTTTATCTCTTGCTTTACTTCCTAGGCTGCACCCAGACTTACCTTTTTTTCCAGTTCATTTTATTGGGGCAAGGGGAGCGACAATGGTTTACAATAGAGTATTATAGTTGTTGACACATGGGTACTATTTCCCATCTCCCCGTGGTGGGTAGCTGCAAAACATTCCTAGTCAGAACTTGAGTTCTTTCCCTCCATCCTGTACCAGGAATCCAGTACAGGATCCGTCTTTACCTCAGTGATTCAAGCCAGCCTGGCCTACTCTCACAATCAACCTAAAAACTCTGGTCCAGGTCAAATTCAGGTCCTCTCTTATTAATCTGAAAGGAGACTGGGGAAATTTCAATTTACTCTAGGATGGAACAATGCATTCAGTCATAAGAATCTTGTGAAATAGGCATCGAGAAGCTAAGTGCAACCAGGATGATAAAATACTTAGAAGTCATAGAACATGTACACATTTAATCTTAGCCAAAATGTTAATAAGAATATGCCGGGAGTCGGGCGGTAGCGCAGTGGTTATGTGCACGTGGTGCAAAGTGCAAGGACCGGCATAAGGATCCCAGTTCGAATCCCTGGCTCCCCACCTGCAGGGGAGTCTCTTCACAGATGGTGAAGCAGGTCTGCAAGTGTCTTTTTCTCCCCCTCTCTGTCTTCCCCTCCTCTCTCCATTTCTAAGTCCTATCCAACAATGACAACATCAATAACAAAAGCAACAATAAAACAACAAGGGCAACAAAAGGGAAAATAAATAAATATAATAAAAAATTTTTAAAAAGAATATGCTATACACAGGTTAGCTAAAAAAAAAAAAAACTAGAGGGGTGAGGGTTAAGCAGTGGCACACTCAGTTAATCATACATAGTACCATGCTCAAGGACCAAGGTTCGAGTCCCTGCTCCCCACCTGCAGACAGGATGCTTCATGATCAGTGAACAAGTCTGCAGATATTTATCTTTCTCTCTCAACTCTCTATATCCCTCTCCCCTCTCAATTTCTCTCTGTCCTATTTAATAAAAATAGAAAAAAAAGTTAAAGGAAAAAATGCCACCAGGAGCAATGCATTCATAGTGCTGGCACTGAGCCCCTATAATAATCCTAGTGGCAATAATATATATATATATTTCTAGAGAAGTTTGGCTGGGTAAGAGACATAATGATGTGTGGTAGGAGTGCTTGTGTCCTGTATAGAAACAGCTGTTATGCAGAATAGGAAATAATATTGATTGATTTATTATTTTTAAGCAGAACAGTGCTCAGCTCTTGCTTAGGATCATGAGTGGGACTGAACCTGTGACTTCATAGTTTCAAGCAGGAAAGCCCTTTGCATAATGATTATATCATTTCCCCTACCCAATGACATATATATATTTAAATTTTTTATAAAATGGAAATATTGACAAGATCATAGGATAAGAGGGGTACATTTTCCTTTCAGGCAGAAGTTGAAAAACAAGATCAGAAGAGAAAACACAAGTAGAACCTGAACTGGAATTGGTGTATTGCACCAAAGTAAAAGACTCTGGGGTGGGTGGGAGGAGAATACAGGTCCAAAAAGGATGACAGAGGACCTAGTGGGGGTTGTATTGTTATATGGAAAACTGGGAAATGTTATGCATGTACAAACTATTGTATTTACTGTCAAATGTAAAACATTAATCCCCCAATAAACAAAATTTTTAAAAAGAGGGGTACATTTTCACACAATTCCCACCCACAGAGCTCCATATCCAATCTCCTCCCTTGAAAACTTTTCTACTCTTTATTCCTCTGGAAGGATGGACCCAGGGTCATTATGGGGTGCAGAAGGTGGAAAGGCTGGCTTCTGTAATTGCTTCCCCACTGAACATGGGCATTGACAGGTCGATCCATACTCTCAGCCTGTCTCTCTCTTTCCAGAGTGGGGCAGGGCTCTGGGGAGGCGGGGCTCCAGGACACATGGTGGGGTCATCTGTTCTCCAAAGTCTGATTAGCATCATGGTAGAACCTGGAACCTGGTAGCTGAAAAAGAGTTAAGATAAAAAGCAGAACAAATTGTTGACTGATTATGAACCTAAAGGCAAGAATATTGCAGATGAAGATTTGGGGTCTCCATTTTAGAAAAAACTAGCAGGTCTATTTTAGGTATATTCCAAGGGGACCATGACTTTACTAGTTTTTGCTTGAGTCTGACAGCTAACGTGCAGGTGGACCCAAGGTATTGTCTAGAGAGATGGTATCATAGTTGGAAAAAGGACTAGAAAGCTGGATCAGGGAAGAAGGTAGCTTCTAAATATGGGAAAAGTGTATAAATATTGTTAACTGTAAACCCCATCGATTTGATCGGAGACCCACAATCAGCACAAGAGCCTGTTTAACCTTTGTCTTCCTGTAGGTCTGAGATAGATACATATTTTTTAGTGCTGCAGTATAGTGGAAATTGAGCTCAAGCCTGGGTCATGCATATGACATAGAAAGCATACCCTAACACTTCCTCTCCACTATTCCAAGCTTGGGATCCATGATTGCTCAACAATTTGTTTGGCTTCGTATATTAACTCTCTTTTCAGCCACCAGGTTCCAGATGCCACCAGGATGCTGGCCAGGCTCCCCTGGATTGAAGACCCCACCAATGTGTCCTGGAGCTCAGCTTCCCCAGAGACCCACCCTACTAGGGAAAGAGAGAGGCAGACTGGGAGTATGGACCGACCAGTCAACACCCATGTTCAGCGGGGAAGCAATTACAGAAGCCAGACCTTCTACCTTCTGCAACCCACAATGACCCTGGGTCCATGGTCCCAGAGGGATAGAGAATGGGAAAGCTATCAGGGGAGGGGGTGGGATATGGAGATTGGGTGGTGGGAATTGTGTGGAGTTGTACCCCTCCTACCCTATGGTTTTGTTCATTAATCCTTTCTTAAATAAAAAATTTTAAAAAAAAAGAAAGCACACTCTTCCATGAGGTATTTTACTAGCCCCAACCCTATTCATCTTTTGTTTGTTTTTAATAATATTTTAAAATATTTATTTATTTATTTATTCCCTTTTGTTGCCCTTGTTGTTTTTATTGTACTTATTCTTGTTGTTGTCATTGATAGATAGGACAGAGAGAAATGGAGAGAGGAGGGGAAGACAGAGAGGGGGAGAGAAAGATAGACAGCTGCAGATCTGCTTCACTGCTTGTGAAGCGACCCCCCCTCAACTCTTCACCTGCACTATTCTAGCCTTTAGGTCCATGATTAGTCAACAATTTGTTTGGCTTTATATGTTGACTCTCTTTTCAACCACCAGGTTCCAGATGCTAGCAGGATGCCAACCAGACTTCCCTGGACAATCAACCCCAGCAGTGTGTCCTGGAGCTCTGCTTCCCTAGAGCCCTTCCCCAGTAGGGAAAGAGAAAGGCAGGCTGGGAGTATAGATCGACCTGTCAACGCCCATGTTTAGCAGGGAAGCAATTACAGAAGCCAGACCTTCCACCTTCTGCATCCCACAAGGACCTTGGGTCCATACTCCCAGAGGGTTAAAGAATAGGAAAGCTTTCAGGGAAGGGGATGGGATACAGAGTTCTGCTGGTGGAAATTGTGTGAAGTTGTACCCCTCTTATGCTATTGTTTAGTCAATGTTTCCTTTTTATAAATAAATTTTTTTTTAAAAGCCACCTAGATTAGTCATATTCACACACTGAAAAGATGCATTGCCTTGGGACAGAGTAAAGGCTCAGTGGGTAGAGTGAAAAATTTGCATGCCTGAGGTTTGGGGTTCAAAATCTGTGCCAAATGTGCTAAAGTAGTGCTCTGGTTTCTCTCTCTCTCTCTCTCTCTGACTGATAGGAAACTCTCATAAGATTTAAATATAAATATATATATTTTAAAGGCATAGTGTCTTTTGAGACTGAAAAATTCAAAGGGAGTGCTGGTTTCAGACTTAAGGGGAAAATATGCAAAAATACAACAGAGGCAAAGAATCTACAACATCCTTAGCTCTCCAAGGCTTGTAGTATTTTAGAATTAGTTTCTTGGAAAAGGCTGTTTTCTAAAAATGTTTTGAAGAATAGAATGGAGATGATTTTCAGGGAAACAATGAGTTATTGTTTAACATCATACAGCTGGGGTGGAGAGAAAAGAAGAGTGGGCAGAGTATGGGAATCTCTGACTAGGCTGGAACAAGAGTGTTCAGCAGAAGGAAAGGAAATCTGAGACAGTGACAGCAACTGATGAGTTCATCTTTTTTTTTTTAATTTTTTATTTAAGAAAGGATTAATGAACAAAAACATAAGGTAGGAGGGGTACAACTCCACACAATTCCCACCACCCAATCCCCATAACCCACCCCCTCCCCTGATAGCTTTCCCATTCTCTATCCCTCTGGGAGCATGGACCCAGGGTCATTGAGGGTTGCAGAAGGTAGAAGGTCTGGCTTCTGTAATTGCTTCCCCACTGAACATGGGCGTTGACTGGTCGGTCCATACTCCCAGTCTGCCTCTCTCTTTCCCTAGTAAGGTGTGTCTCTGGGGAAGCTGAGCTCCAGGACACATTGGTGGGGTCTTCAATCCAGGGAAGCCTGGCCAGCATCCTGGTGGCATCTGGAACCTGGTGATTGAAAAGAGAGTTAACATATCAAGCCAAACAAATTGTTGAGCAATCATGGATCCCAAGCTTGGAATAGTGGAGAGGAAGTGTTAGGGAGGTACTCACTGCAAACTCTAATGTACTTCTGCTTTCAGGTATATATTTTTGCAGTAGTTTATGGATACGTGTGCACATAGCTCTCTCTCATGGAAACTGGTGTATATCTAGGTTATGGGACTTTGTTAGAAAGTGAACTACCTGAGATGAAATTAGAGTGTACTATAAAAGGAAAGGTTTCACCCGAGTAATGAAGCTGAAGGGTTGTCATTCCACACGTGAAGTCTCTGGATACAGTCTGAGGTGAAGCATGTTGAGGTGGCAATCATTGCGTTGGTTAGGTTGTGATCGGCGGATGCAATATTATTTGGTTTGGATTGGGAGAGGCATACGGGAAAGTGGGTATCCAAGGGTTCCAGGACTGGGGGAAGTAGGGGCTCTATAGTGGAGATGTGAGGTTCCTGCTGTCTTAGGGTTCAAAAAGACAATCGATAGTTAATATTATCATCACATTATTTGTTAATTGGGTTAACTTTGAAAATTCCCTTTGTTATGGTTTGCTATACAGTATCCAGTATCTTGTATATAGCTGTGCTATTGGATGCTTCTGATGAGTTCATCTTATTCCAGATCTCTGGTATTTATGAAACACTTTAGGTCACAGGTTTCTCAAAGGTCGTAAGTGTTTACTTAAATGCAAAATGAGATTTGCTTATTTGGAAAATATTATCATACTATTAAAGTATATTGAGATGTTATGTTATTAAAATATCATATCATTAGACAACATACAACATGTCTATGACAGTATTTATACAACTGATCTCTTTTTATTATTATTATTTAACCAGAACACTGCTTAATTCTAGCTTATGGTGGTGGTGCAGGGGGACTGAACCTGGGACTTTGGAGCCTCTAGCAAGAGAGTCTTTTTGCATAACCATTATGCTATAGAACACAGATCTACATCTGACATTTCTAAAGAAAACATGAAAGGACACACATTTGTTTTAAAATTATTTATCTATTGGAAAGGTAGAAGGAGAGAAAGAACCTGACATCATTCTGGTACATGTGCTGCCAGGGAGGGGATCGAACTCAGGACCCTATGCTTGAGAGTCCAATGCTTTATCTCTGTGCCACCTCCTGGGCCACAACACACATACACACACACACACACACACACATTAGTAAAGTGAACTGATCATTTTATTTAGCATATGCTTCTATGTTCATAGTGTATCTTTGGAAGAAGATGTAAGAAACTGGTAGTAATTGATTCTATATAGAAAATTTAAAGGATAGAGATTGATTAGAGGTGGGAAGGAGATTTTTCATTTCATACCTTTTGATAGTATTTGAACTTTTACTATTTATATATTTATTTATTTTCACCATAGCACTCTAAACTCTAGTTTATAGTGGTGCAAGGATTGAACCTAGGCATAAGATTTATTTGTATCATTATTATGTCAACTCTCTTTTAATTAATCTTTTTGATTGAAAGTAAGATCAAAGCACCATTCTTTCTTTCTTTTTTTTTTTTTCAAAGCACCATTCTAACATCCTTTTTTCTTTTTTGTCTTCAGGGTTGTTGCTGGGGCTTGGGGCCTGCACTATGAATCTACTGCTCCTGGAGGCCCCTTTTTCCCCTTTGTTCCCCTTGTTGTCCATTGTTGCTGTTATTATTATTGTTGTTTTTATTGCTGCCGTCATTTTTGTATAAGACAGAAAGAAAGCGAGAGAGATGGGGAAGACAGAAAGGGGAAGTGTAAGATAGACACTTGCAGACCTGCTTCACCGCCTGTGAAGCAACCCCCCTGCAGGTGGGGAACCGGGGCCTCAAACTGGGATCCTTGTGCCAGATCCTTCAGCTTTGCACCATGCGTGCTTAACCGGCTGTGCTACCCCTTGGCCCCCCATTCTAACATCTTATGTGGTGACATCACATATCCAAGGCATGAATTCTCCTACTGGTGCACCTCCCTGCACCTCTTAAATCACTATTTTTTATTGCTCTTTCAATTAATATTAAAAGCCTGAAAACTTTATATACATTTTCCATTTATCTGAATATCGGTGTTTCTTTCTGAAAGTGTAAAGAAAAAGAAAGAGAGGGAGAACCAGAGCATCATTCTGGTATATTTGGTGCAGTGACTTCTTCTTCTTCTAGCGTTTGCCCTTCTTCCGTAGCCAGTCAACAGCGTCAGGTTGAGCCTGATGTCTGCTTGTTGCTGGCTTTGAAAGTGACTGGGATCCATGTGGATTCAGTCGGCTAGGAAGGATTGTCAGTTTCCCCAATAAATGGGTACTCACGGGATGCACCACGAGAAGGTCGATCCAATGCATCCCAAGGTGCAGTGACTGAACTCTAGGAACTCATACATACAGTTCTGTGACCTACCACTGGGCTGTCTCCTAAACCTCTGGTTTTATTATTATTCAAAAAATATTTTTCTAGAGAAAGATACTTACTTATTATAGAGAAAGCTTTATTTATTCATTTATTTGATAGAAAGAGAGAGAGACACCAGAGCACCATTCAGACTTTGGTAGAGTTTTGTGTTGAACCTGGGGCTCCAGATTGGAAGGAATGCAGCTAGATGCTGAGTCATATTCCTGGATTCTGGCTATGAATTGTAGTCTCCTTCCATTTCCTATTTTTATTTTATTTTATTTGTTTTGTTTTGTTTTGTTTTTATCAGAGCCCTGCTCAGCTTTTATTTATAGTGGTATGAAGGGTTGAACCTGGGACTTTGGAACCTCAGACATGAGAGTATGTTTGCATAACCATTATGTTATCTACTCCTTATTTTATTTTATTTTATTCAGGGGGGTTAATGGTTTACTGTGAATATAGTTGTTGGTACATGTGCAAAATTTTTCAGTTTTCGGCAAAACATTGTCACCCCAGCTTATGTCCTTTTCCACTGTGTGCACTAGGACTTGAAAGCTTCCTACCCTCCCCATCCTCTACTTATATGTAATTCCATTTCACTTTTTACTTTGTTTTTCAGGGCACTGCTCATCTCTTGTTTATGGTGGTATGTGGGCTTGAACCTGAGAATTTGGAGCCTCAGGCATGAGACTCTATTTGCATAACCATTATTCTATCTCCCCAGCCTGTAATTTGCTTTTATTTCTTTTAATATTATTTATTACTGGATAGAGACAGAGAGAAATTGAAAGGGGAGGTGGGATAGAGAGGGAAACAAGACAGAAAGATACCTGCAGCCCTGTTTGACCCCTTGTGAAGCTTTCCCCCTGCAGATGGGCATCAGGGACTTGAACCTGGGTCCCTGTAACTGTAATGTGAGAGCTTAAGCAGGTACATCTCTGCCTGGCCACTGCAACTTGCTTTTATAAGATGTATTTATTTATTAATGGGAGAGAGGCAGAATCACAGCATCTCTCTGGCATATGTAGTGTGAGGAATCAAACTCAAGCTTTCATGTTGCAAGTCCTGTGTTTTCCCACTTTAGCCCCCTCTTGCGCTGCTCTACACAATTTCAACTTTGCTATAGCACATTTGTTCTGATAAGAAGCAAGGTTGACTATTAAAACTATTTGAGCCCCACCTGCAGGGGAGTCGCTTCACAGGCGGTGAAGCAGGTCTGTCTGCAGGTGTCTATCTTTCTCTCGCCCTCTCTGTCTTCCTCTCCTCTCTCCATTTCTCTCTGTCTTATCCAACAATGACAACATCAGTAACAACAACAATAATCACTACAGCAACAGTAAAAGACAACAAGGGCAACAAAAGGGAAAGTAAATAAATAAATATAAAAAATTTAAAAAAACTATTTGATCTAACTTATATGAGGGTAATCCCTTTAGCCAAACTTCATGTTCTTTTCCTTGTTATTGATAATTATGGTTATTTACTTACTTCTTTATTTTCCAGAACACAGTTTAGCTCTTGCATATGGTGGTACATGGAATTGAACCTGGGAACTTTGAGCCTTAGGCATGAAAGTCTTTTTGCATAACCATTATGCTATCTCCCCTGCCATCTTTCTGGAAGATGAGACCTTAGGAAAACAACTGAAGCAGAAATGAATAAAGGAGATTTATTTTTATTTTATATTATTTTATTTTATATTATTTTTACCAGAGCACAGTTCAGCTCTGGCTTGGTTTGTGTCAGGGACCTTGGAGCCTAAGGCATGGAAGTCTTTGCATAATCTTTATGCTATTGTCTCATTCCTAGATAAAAGCAATTTCATTAACCTGAAATATCATATGCTCTTTCCAGGCTACCTTCTTAGCCTCTTCAATGGTGTTTGTTTTTAGTTCTATCATTCTCCATATATTTTTTCCCCCTCCACATTGTAGATAGCAATTTTAAACATGTCACCCCTGCTCAGAACCCTTGAAGATCTCCCCCTTGTCCTCAAGAATAAGTCCTGACTCCATTGTATGGCTTACAAGGACTTTCAATATATAGCCTTTGTCATTTCCTTATCACTCTCTCTCTCTCTTTTTTAACTTCCTCATCTCTTGTTAGCCTCCCCTTCTCTGCTCCATCCTTCCATTCTTAGATCTCAGCCTGCCTTCTCTTCCTCCTGGGAGTCTGCTGCAGCACCTTCATCTGCCTAACTCTACTGAATATTCAACGCATAAAGATATAACATTTCACGGAAACCTCAGAATTCCGTCACCCTCACATCTGGGTGAAGAGACTCTTCCATGTGCTTCCTGAGTACCTTGTGCATCTTTCCACCTCAGATAATTTTTTTTTCTACCACAGTTTTCTCTGGGGTTGTACACTTGATCTCTCTCTCTCTCTCTCTCATTCTCTTCAGATGAAGGATTATAACGAGGGAAAGAGAGACAGAGTAGAGACACTACAGCACTGCTCTACCTCTCATGAAGCTTCCCTTGCAGGTGTGTCCATGTGGTGACTGGGGGCTTGAGCTCCTGTCCTCATGCCTGGTAACGTGCACTTTACTGAGTGAGCTGTCTTCCACTTCCTTACGCCAACTATTTCACTTCACTGTGCTTTCTTTATTTCCCTATAAGATTCTCAGCTCCAAAAGGAGAGGAACCATTTGTATGCACTCAGAGTTAGGGCACCAGACATGAGTGCTTACTGGTTCTGGTATGGCTAAGTACTTAGGTATATGCAGGAAAAAATAACTGTTTTTCCTCATGTGTTGAAAAATAATACCATGTTTAGTAATGGAGATTTGCCTGACAGTAACCACAGAAAAAGAGGATCTTATCAGTTTAATTTATTAAACTGTGTTAATATAATTTTGTTCATGAATATTGTCTTTACTGAATTCCTGGAAGGAAGGCATCAGAATGCTTCCTTTGAGCTGAGGGTATATTTATATCCAGGGCACATATTAAAGTGGGTTTCACTGCCAGA